>NW_027136046.1:300000-496009 GCF_039906515.1 Pseudorca crassidens | reverse complement strand
TTCATTGCTGAGTGATATTGCTTTGTAAGTAAATACCACAACTTCTTTATCCATTTTTCACTTTCTGCGATGTTGAACTTGTACTGTAAACGAGGTTCTTGTAAACAGAGGCGTCCCAAACTTTGGGGTGGCTGTGTCTTTTTGATTTTAATTTCCCTAAGCTATAGGACCATAAGTGGAGGTGCCCTAGGCTCTGTTGCTTTGTTTTTTAGATGTTTCAGGAAACACCATACACTTCTCCCGAGTGTCTGTTGGCAATTTACATCCCGCCCATCAGCATAACAAGGCTCCCAGTTCTCCATGGCCTGTCCTGCCTTTCTGGATTTTACACTTTTTTCAGATGGCCCTTTTGACCGGGGGGAAGTGAGACTTCATTGTAGTGCAGATTTCCTTTGCAAGCTTGCTTGGTTGGCCAAAAAGGGCGTATGCGTTTTTTCCTGAATATATTCAGGAAAAAACGCATACGCCCTTTTTGGCCAAGTGCATCATTGTGGACGTTCTGCCTCTTTTCCTATGCTTTCAATGCAATTCCAGTCTACCTCCTGAAATCGGTTTCCTGCAATTCTGCCCCGCTTTCAAGTCCTCTTGGCAGCCTTACTTCAGTATATTTTTGGACGATAGCTGTCATTTATAACTCTGCAGGTTTGTGAATTACAGTGCCCCTGAGCTCCTTTCTTCAACTCGCTTTCTTTTGAGCTGGCCGCAACACCGCAGGATGGCTTCAGGCCCTAATCTGGTTCCGGCACGGCACGCTGAGCCTTTGGTTAATTCCTCTTCCTGGTGGGAAATGAGAGTTAAATTTGCCCGTCCAGACACCTCCAGCTAGTCTCTCATTGGTTCTCGCTATTCCTGTTCATCTTCCGCAGAAATTGCAAACTGGGCCAAACAGGAGGTTAAAGGGACTGACTCTCCAAGTCGGGAGGGTGTTAGTAAAGCGTCTGGAATGTTGCACCCGAGTACCAGGGTACGAAAACTGAGACATATTTGAACACGTCTCCCGATCACATGGTTGATCATACTCTAGGTTCCACATGCATGTTTTAGCTGAAGGAAGAATACCTTAAACCTGGGTAGTTGAAACCCGTGGAATGGGTACCATGCAATATGACTTCAAAGGGTCTTCATTTGCTCACCGAACCTCTCCAATCCTATCACTGCTGCGTTTATGCCCCTGTACACATGCTTGATTCTCTTTCGGAGACATAGCAATCCATAGGTTTTAAGATACTTACTAGTCAGGTACATTCTTAGGCATTTAATATGCGGTGTTGAGTCCATTTCGTTGAGCAAGGAGTAGCTCTTGTCTATTCCATATTTGGCTTAAGGAACTTTATCTGTGCTCATTTCAATCTCTGGTTTTATGCAGCACCCCAGCTCACCTTTCCCCTTAAGCAAGCATAAGTTGGTTTTCTAAATTTGAGACCCTGTTCTGTTCTGTAATTCAGTTCCTGTGTAGCCAAGTTTACATTCCGTGTATTACTGATATCTTATGATGTTTCTTTTTCTGTGTGACTTATTTCAGTTAGAATCATCATACCTGAATCCACTCATTGTGCTGCTAAGGGCCTGATGACATAGATTTCATTGCTGAGTGATATTGCTTTGTAAGTAAATACCACAACTTCTTTATCCATTTTTCACTTTCTGCGATGTTGAACTTGTACGGTAAACGAGGTTCTTGTAAACAGAGGCGTCCCAAACTTTGGGGTGGCTGTGTCTTTTTGATTTTAATTTCCCTAAGCTATAGGACCATAAGTGGAAGTGCCCTAGGCTCTGTTGCTTTGTTTTTTAGATGTTTCAGGAAACACCATACACTTCTCCCGAGTGTCTGTTGGCAATTTACATCCCGCCCATCAGCATAACAAGGCTCCCAGTTCTCCATGGCCTGTCCTGCCTTTCTGGATTTTACACTTTTTTCAGATGGCCCTTTTGACCGGGGGGAAGTGAGACTTCATTGTAGTGCAGATTTCCTTTGCAAGCTTGCTTGGTTGGCCAAAAAGGGCGTATGCGTTTTTTCCTGAATATATTCAGGAAAAAACGCATACGCCCTTTTTGGCCAAGTGCATCATTGTGGACGTTCTGCCTCTTTTCCTATGCTTTCAATGCAATTCCAGTCTGCCTCCTGAAATCGGTTTCCTGCAATTCTGCCCCGCTTTCAAGTCCTCTTGGCAGCCTTACTTCAGTATATTTTTGGACGATAGCTGTCATTTATAACTCTGCAGGTTTGTGAATTACAGTGCCCCTGAGCTCCTTTCTTCAACTCGCTTTGTTTTGAGCTGGCCGCAACACCGCAGGATGGCTTCAGGCCCTAATCTGGTTCCGGCACGGCACGCTGAGCCTTTGGTTAATTCCTCTTCCTGGTGGGAAATGAGAGTTAAATTTGCCCGTCCAGACACCTCCAGCTAGTCTCTCATTGGTTCTCGCTATTCCTGTTCATCTTCCGCAGAAATTGCAAACTGGGCCAAACAGGAGGTTAAAGGGACTGACTCTCCAAGTCGGGAGGGTGTTAGTAAAGCGTCTGGAATGTTGCACCCGAGTACCAGGGTACGAAAACTGAGACATATTTGAACACGTCTCCCGATCACATGGTTGATCATACTCTAGGTTCCACATGCATGTTTTAGCTGAAGGAAGAATACCTTAAACCTGGGTAGTTGAAACCCGTGGAATGGGTACCATGCAATATGACTTCAAAGGGTCTTCATTTGCTCACCGAACCTCTCCAATCCTATCACTGCTGCGTTTATGCCCCTGTACACATGCTTGATTCTCTTTCGGAGACATAGCAATCCATAGGTTTTAAGATACTTACTAGTCAGGTACATTCTTAGGCATTTAATATGCGGTGTTGAGTCCATTTCGTTGAGCAAGGAGTAGCTCTTGTCTATTCCATATTTGGCTTAAGGAACTTTATCTGTGCTCATTTCAATCTCTGGTTTTATGCAGCACCCCAACTCACCTTTACCCTTAAGCAAGCATAAGTTGGTTTTCTAAATTTGAGACCCTGTTCTGTTCTGTAATTCAGTTCCTGTGTAGCCAAGTTTACATTCCGTGTATTATTGATATCTTATGATGTTTCTTTTTCTGTGTGACTTATTTCAGTTAGAATCATCATACCTGAATCCACTCATTGTGCTGCTAAGGGCCTGAGGACATAGATTTCATTGCTGAGTGATATTGCTTTGTAAGTAAATACCACAACTTCTTTATCCATTTTTCACTTTCTGCGATGTTGAACTTGTACGGTAAACGAGGTTCTTGTAAACAGAGGCGTCCCAAACTTTGGGGTGGCTGTGTCTTTTTGATTTTAATTTCCCTAAGCTATAGGACCATAAGTGGAAGTGCCCTAGGCTCTGTTGCTTTGTTTTTTAGATGTTTCAGGAAACACCATACACTTCTCCCGAGTGTCTGTTGGCAATTTACATCCCGCCCATCAGCATAACAAGGCTCCCAGTTCTCCATGGCCTGTCCTGCCTTTCTGGATTTTACACTTTTTTCAGATGGCCCTTTTGACCGGGGGGAAGTGAGACTTCATTGTAGTGCAGATTTCCTTTGCAAGCTTGCTTGGTTGGCCAAAAAGGGCGTATGCGTTTTTTCCTGAATATATTCAGGAAAAAACGCATACGCCCTTTTTGGCCAAGTGCATCATTGTGGACGTTCTGCCTCTTTTCCTATGCTTTCAATGCAATTCCAGTCTACCTCCTGAAATCGGGTTCCTGCAATTCTGCCCCGCTTTCAAGTCCTCTTGGCAGCCTTACTTCAGTATATTTTTGGACGATAGCTGTCATTTATAACTCTGCAGGTTTGTGAATTACAGTGCCCCTGAGCTCCTTTCTTCAACTCGCTTTCTTTTGAGCTGGCCGCAACACCGCAGGATGGCTTCAGGCCCTAATCTGGTTCCGGCACGGCACGCTGAGCCTTTGGTTAATTCCTCTTCCTGGTGGGAAATGAGAGTTAAATTTGCCCGTCCAGACACCTCCAGCTAGTCTCTCATTGGTTCTCGCTATTCCTGTTCATCTTCCGCAGAAATTGCAAACTGGGCCAAACAGGAGGTTAAAGGGACTGACTCTCCAAGTCGGGAGGGTGTTAGTAAAGCGTCTGGAATGTTGCACCCGAGTACCAGGGTACGAAAACTGAGACATATTTGAACACGTCTCCCGATCACATGGTTGATCATACTCTAGGTTCCACATGCATGTTTTAGCTGAAGGAAGAATACCTTAAACCTGGGTAGTTGAAACCCGTGGAATGGGTACCATGCAATATGACTTCAAAGGGTCTTCATTTGCTCACCGAACCTCTCCAATCCTATCACTGCTGCGTTTATGCCCCTGTACACATGCTTGATTCTCTTTCGGAGACATAGCAATCCATAGGTTTTAAGATACTTACTAGTCAGGTACATTCTTAGGCATTTAATATGCGGTGTTGAGTCCATTTCGTTGAGCAAGGAGTAGCTCTTGTCTATTCCATATTTGGCTTAAGGAACTTTATCTGTGCTCATTTCAATCTCTGGTTTTATGCAGCACCCCAACTCACCTTTACCCTTAAGCAAGCATAAGTTGGTTTTCTAAATTTGAGACCCTGTTCTGTTCTGTAATTCAGTTCCTGTGTAGCCAAGTTTACATTCCGTGTATTACTGATATCTTATGATGTTTCTTTTTCTGTGTGACTTATTTCAGTTAGAATCATCATACCTGAATCCACTCATTGTGCTGCTAAGGGCCTGAGGACATAGATTTCATTGCTGAGTGATATTGCTTTGTAAGTAAATACCACAACTTCTTTATCCATTTTTCACTTTCTGCGATGTTGAACTTGTACGGTAAACGAGGTTCTTGTAAACAGAGGCGTCCCAAACTTTGGGGTGGCTGTGTCTTTTTGATTTTAATTTCCCTAAGCTATAGGACCATAAGTGGAAGTGCCCTAGGCTCTGTTGCTTTGTTTTTTAGATGTTTCAGGAAACACCATACACTTCTCCCGAGTGTCTGTTGGCAATTTACATCCCGCCCATCAGCATAACAAGGCTCCCAGTTCTCCATGGCCTGTCCTGCCTTTCTGGATTTTACACTTTTTTCAGATGGCCCTTTTGACCGGGGGGAAGTGAGACTTCATTGTAGTGCAGATTTCCTTTGCAAGCTTGCTTGGTTGGCCAAAAAGGGCGTATGCGTTTTTTCCTGAATATATTCAGGAAAAAACGCATACGCCCTTTTTGGCCAAGTGCATCATTGTGGACGTTCTGCCTCTTTTCCTATGCTTTCAATGCAATTCCAGTCTACCTCCTGAAATCGGGTTCCTGCAATTCTGCCCCGCTTTCAAGTCCTCTTGGCAGCCTTACTTCAGTATATTTTTGGACGATAGCTGTCATTTATAACTCTGCAGGTTTGTGAATTACAGTGCCCCTGAGCTCCTTTCTTCAACTCGCTTTCTTTTGAGCTGGCCGCAACACCGCAGGATGGCTTCAGGCCCTAATCTGGTTCCGGCACGGCACGCTGAGCCTTTGGTTAATTCCTCTTCCTGGTGGGAAATGAGAGTTAAATTTGCCCGTCCAGACACCTCCAGCTAGTCTCTCATTGGTTCTCGCTATTCCTGTTCATCTTCCGCAGAAATTGCAAACTGGGCCAAACAGGAGGTTAAAGGGACTGACTCTCCAAGTCGGGAGGGTGTTAGTAAAGCGTCTGGAATGTTGCACCCGAGTACCAGGGTACAAAAACTGAGACATATTTGAACACGTCTCCCGATCACATGGTTGATCATACTCTAGGTTCCACATGCATGTTTTAGCTGAAGGAAGAATACCTTAAACCTGGGTAGTTGAAACCCGTGGAATGGGTACCATGCAATATGACTTCAAAGGGTCTTCATTTGCTCACCGAACCTCTCCAATCCTATCACTGCTGCGTTTATGCCCCTGTACACATGCTTGATTCTCTTTCGGAGACATAGCAATCCATAGGTTTTAAGATACTTACTAGTCAGGTACATTCTTAGGCATTTAATATGCGGTGTTGAGTCCATTTCGTTGAGCAAGGAGTAGCTCTTGTCTATTCCATATTTGGCTTAAGGAACTTTATCTGTGCTCATTTCAATCTCTGGTTTTATGCAGCACCCCAACTCACCTTTCCCCTTAAGCAAGCATAAGTTGGTTTTCTAAATTTGAGACCCTGTTCTGTTCTGTAATTCAGTTCCTGTGTAGCCAAGTTTACATTCCGTGTATTACTGATATCTTATGATGTTTCTTTTTCTGTGTGACTTATTTCAGTTAGAATCATCATACCTGAATCCACTCATTGTGCTGCTAAGGGCCTGATGACATAGATTTCATTGCTGAGTGATATTGCTTTGTAAGTAAATACCACAACTTCTTTATCCATTTTTCACTTTCTGCGATGTTGAACTTGTACTGTAAACGAGGTTCTTGTAAACAGAGGCGTCCCAAACTTTGGGGTGGCTGTGTCTTTTTGATTTTAATTTCCCTAAGCTATAGGACCATAAGTGGAAGTGCCCTAGGCTCTGTTGCTTTGTTTTTTAGATGTTTCAGGAAACACCATACACTTCTCCCGAGTGTCTGTTGGCAATTTACATCCCGCCCATCAGCATAACAAGGCTCCCAGTTCTCCATGGCCTGTCCTGCCTTTCTGGATTTTACACTTTTTTCAGATGGCCCTTTTGACCGGGGGGAAGTGAGACTTCATTGTAGTGCAGATTTCCTTTGCAAGCTTGCTTGGTTGGCCAAAAAGGGCGTATGCGTTTTTTCCTGAATATATTCAGGAAAAAACGCATACGCCCTTTTTGGCCAAGTGCATCATTGTGGACGTTCTGCCTCTTTTCCTATGCTTTCAATGCAATTCCAGTCTGCCTCCTGAAATCAGTTTCCTGCAATTCTGCCCCGCTTTCAAGTCCTCTTGGCAGCCTTACTTCAGTATATTTTTGGACGATAGCTGTCATTTATAACTCTGCAGGTTTGTGAATTACAGTGCCCCTGAGCTCCTTTCTTCAACTCGCTTTCTTTTGAGCTGGCCGCAACACCGCAGGATGGCTTCAGGCCCTAATCTGGTTCCGGCACGGCACGCTGAGCCTTTGGTTAATTCCTCTTCCTGGTGGGAAATGAGAGTTAAATTTGCCCGTCCAGACACCTCCAGCTAGTCTCTCATTGGTTCTCGCTATTCCTGTTCATCTTCCGCAGAAATTGCAAACTGGGCCAAACAGGAGGTTAAAGGGACTGACTCTCCAAGTCGGGAGGGTGTTAGTAAAGCGTCTGGAATGTTGCACCCGAGTACCAGGGTACGAAAACTGAGACATATTTGAACAGGTCTCCCGATCACATGGTTGATCATACTCTAGGTTCCACATGCATGTTTTAGCTGAAGGAAGAATACCTTAAACCTGGGTAGTTGAAACCCGTGGAATGGGTACCATGCAATATGACTTCAAAGGGTCTTCATTTGCTCACCGAACCTCTCCAATCCTATCACTGCTGCGTTTATGCCCCTGTACACATGCTTGATTCTCTTTCGGAGACATAGCAATCCATAGGTTTTAAGATACTTACTAGTCAGGTACATTCTTAGGCATTTAATATGCGGTGTTGAGTCCATTTCGTTGAGCAAGGAGTAGCTCTTGTCTATTCCATATTTGGCTTAAGGAACTTTATCTGTGCTCATTTCAATCTCTGGTTTTATGCAGCACCCCAACTCACCTTTACCCTTAAGCAAGCATAAGTTGGTTTTCTAAATTTGAGACCCTGTTCTGTTCTGTAATTCAGTTCCTGTGTAGCCAAGTTTACATTCCGTGTATTACTGATATCTTATGATGTTTCTTTTTCTGTGTGACTTATTTCAGTTAGAATCATCATACCTGAATCCACTCATTGTGCTGCTAAGGGCCTGATGACATAGATTTCATTGCTGAGTGATATTGCTTTGTAAGTAAATACCACAACTTCTTTATCCATTTTTCACTTTCTGCGATGTTGAACTTGTACTGTAAACGAGGTTCTTGTAAACAGAGGCGTCCCAAACTTTGGGGTGGCTGTGTCTTTTTGATTTTAATTTCCCTAAGCTATAGGACCATAAGTGGAAGTGCCCTAGGCTCTGTTGCTTTGTTTTTTAGATGTTTCAGGAAACACCATACACTTCTCCCGAGTGTCTGTTGGCAATTTACATCCCGCCCATCAGCATAACAAGGCTCCCAGTTCTCCATGGCCTGTCCTGCCTTTCTGGATTTTACACTTTTTTCAGATGGCCCTTTTGACCGGGGGGAAGTGAGACTTCATTGTAGTGCAGATTTCCTTTGCAAGCTTGCTTGGTTGGCCAAAAAGGGCGTATGCGTTTTTTCCTGAATATATTCAGGAAAAAACGCATACGCCCTTTTTGGCCAAGTGCATCATTGTGGACGTTCTGCCTCTTTTCCTATGCTTTCAATGCAATTCCAGTCTACCTCCTGAAATCGGGTTCCTGCAATTCTGCCCCGCTTTCAAGTCCTCTTGGCAGCCTTACTTCAGTATATTTTTGGACGATAGCTGTCATTTATAACTCTGCAGGTTTGTGAATTACAGTGCCCCTGAGCTCCTTTCTTCAACTCGCTTTCTTTTGAGCTGGCCGCAACACCGCAGGATGGCTTCAGGCCCTAATCTGGTTCCGGCACGGCACGCTGAGCCTTTGGTTAATTCCTCTTCCTGGTGGGAAATGAGAGTTAAATTTGCCCGTCCAGACACCTCCAGCTAGTCTCTCATTGGTTCTCGCTATTCCTGTTCATCTTCCGCAGAAATTGCAAACTGGGCCAAACAGGAGGTTAAAGGGACTGACTCTCCAAGTCGGGAGGGTGTTAGTAAAGCGTCTGGAATGTTGCACCCGAGTACCAGGGTACGAAAACTGAGACATATTTGAACACGTCTCCCGATCACATGGTTGATCATACTCTAGGTTCCACATGCATGTTTTAGCTGAAGGAAGAATACCTTAAACCTGGGTAGTTGAAACCCGTGGAATGGGTACCATGCAATATGACTTCAAAGGGTCTTCATTTGCTCACCGAACCTCTCCAATCCTATCACTGCTGCGTTTATGCCCCTGTACACATGCTTGATTCTCTTTCGGAGACATAGCAATCCATAGGTTTTAAGATACTTACTAGTCAGGTACATTCTTAGGCATTTAATATGCGGTGTTGAGTCCATTTCGTTGAGCAAGGAGTAGCTCTTGTCTATTCCATATTTGGCTTAAGGAACTTTATCTGTGCTCATTTCAATCTCTGGTTTTATGCAGCACCCCAACTCACCTTTCCCCTTAAGCAAGCATAAGTTGGTTTTCTAAATTTGAGACCCTGTTCTGTTCTGTAATTCAGTTCCTGTGTAGCCAAGTTTACATTCCGTGTATTACTGATATCTTATGATGTTTCTTTTTCTGTGTGACTTATTTCAGTTAGAATCATCATACCTGAATCCACTCATTGTGCTGCTAAGGGCCTGATGACATAGATTTCATTGCTGAGTGATATTGCTTTGTAAGTAAATACCACAACTTCTTTATCCATTTTTCACTTTCTGCGATGTTGAACTTGTACTGTAAACGAGGTTCTTGTAAACAGAGGCGTCCCAAACTTTGGGGTGGCTGTGTCTTTTTGATTTTAATTTCCCTAAGCTATAGGACCATAAGTGGAAGTGCCCTAGGCTCTGTTGCTTTGTTTTTTAGATGTTTCAGGAAACACCATACACTTCTCCCGAGTGTCTGTTGGCAATTTACATCCCGCCCATCAGCATAACAAGGCTCCCAGTTCTCCATGGCCTGTCCTGCCTTTCTGGATTTTACACTTTTTTCAGATGGCCCTTTTGACCGGGGGAAAGTGAGACTTCATTGTAGTGCAGATTTCCTTTGCAAGCTTGCTTGGTTGGCCAAAAAGGGCGTATGCGTTTTTTCCTGAATATATTCAGGAAAAAACGCATACGCCCTTTTTGGCCAAGTGCATCATTGTGGACGTTCTGCCTCTTTTCCTATGCTTTCAATGCAATTCCAGTCTGCCTCCTGAAATCAGTTTCCTGCAATTCTGCCCCGCTTTCAAGTCCTCTTGGCAGCCTTACTTCAGTATATTTTTGGACGATAGCTGTCATTTATAACTCTGCAGGTTTGTGAATTACAGTGCCCCTGAGCTCCTTTCTTCAACTCGCTTTCTTTTGAGCTGGCCGCAACACCGCAGGATGGCTTCAGGCCCTAATCTGGTTCCGGCACGGCACGCTGAGCCTTTGGTTAATTCCTCTTCCTGGTGGGAAATGAGAGTTAAATTTGCCCGTCCAGACACCTCCAGCTAGTCTCTCATTGGTTCTCGCTATTCCTGTTCATCTTCCGCAGAAATTGCAAACTGGGCCAAACAGGAGGTTAAAGGGACTGACTCTCCAAGTCGGGAGGGTGTTAGTAAAGCGTCTGGAATGTTGCACCCGAGTACCAGGGTACGAAAACTGAGACATATTTGAACAGGTCTCCCGATCACATGGTTGATCATACTCTAGGTTCCACATGCATGTTTTAGCTGAAGGAAGAATACCTTAAACCTGGGTAGTTGAAACCCGTGGAATGGGTACCATGCAATATGACTTCAAAGGGTCTTCATTTGCTCACCGAACCTCTCCAATCCTATCACTGCTGCGTTTATGCCCCTGTACACATGCTTGATTCTCTTTCGGAGACATAGCAATCCATAGGTTTTAAGATACTTACTAGTCAGGTACATTCTTAGGCATTTAATATGCGGTGTTGAGTCCATTTCGTTGAGCAAGGAGTAGCTCTTGTCTATTCCATATTTGGCTTAAGGAACTTTATCTGTGCTCATTTCAATCTCTGGTTTTATGCAGCACCCCAACTCACCTTTCCCCTTAAGCAAGCATAAGTTGGTTTTCTAAATTTGAGACCCTGTTCTGTTCTGTAATTCAGTTCCTGTGTAGCCAAGTTTACATTCCGTGTATTACTGATATCTTATGATGTTTCTTTTTCTGTGTGACTTATTTCAGTTAGAATCATCATACCTGAATCCACTCATTGTGCTGCTAAGGGCCTGATGACATAGATTTCATTGCTGAGTGATATTGCTTTGTAAGTAAATACCACAACTTCTTTATCCATTTTTCACTTTCTGCGATGTTGAACTTGTACTGTAAACGAGGTTCTTGTAAACAGAGGCGTCCCAAACTTTGGGGTGGCTGTGTCTTTTTGATTTTAATTTCCCTAAGCTATAGGACCATAAGTGGAAGTGCCCTAGGCTCTGTTGCTTTGTTTTTTAGATGTTTCAGGAAACACCATACACTTCTCCCGAGTGTCTGTTGGCAATTTACATCCCGCCCATCAGCATAACAAGGCTCCCAGTTCTCCATGGCCTGTCCTGCCTTTCTGGATTTTACACTTTTTTCAGATGGCCCTTTTGACCGGGGGGAAGTGAGACTTCATTGTAGTGCAGATTTCCTTTGCAAGCTTGCTTGGTTGGCCAAAAAGGGCGTATGCGTTTCTTCCTGAATATATTCAGGAAAAAACGCATACGCCCTTTTTGGCCAAGTGCATCATTGTGGACGTTCTGCCTCTTTTCCTATGCTTTCAATGCAATTCCAGTCTACCTCCTGAAATCGGTTTCCTGCAATTCTGCCCCGCTTTCAAGTCCTCTTGGCAGCCTTACTTCAGTATATTTTTGGACGATAGCTGTCATTTATAACTCTGCAGGTTTGTGAATTACAGTGCCCCTGAGCTCCTTTCTTCAACTCGCTTTCTTTTGAGCTGGCCGCAACACCGCAGGATGGCTTCAGGCCCTAATCTGGTTCCGGCACGGCACGCTGAGCCTTTGGTTAATTCCTCTTCCTGGTGGGAAATGAGAGTTAAATTTGCCCGTCCAGACACCTCCAGCTAGTCTCTCATTGGTTCTCGCTATTCCTGTTCATCTTCCGCAGAAATTGCAAACTGGGCCAAACAGGAGGTTAAAGGGACTGACTCTCCAAGTCGGGAGGGTGTTAGTAAAGCGTCTGGAATGTTGCACCCGAGTACCAGGGTACGAAAACTGAGACATATTTGAACACGTTTCCCGATCACATGGTTGATCATACTCTAGGTTCCACATGCATGTTTTAGCTGAAGGAAGAATCCGTGAAACCTGGAGAGTTGAGACCCGTGGAATGGGTACCATGCAATATGACTTCAAAGGGTCTTCATTTGCTCACCGAACCTCTCCAATCCTATCACTGCTGCGTTTATGCCCCTGTACACATGCTTGATTCTCTTTCGGAGACATAGCAATCCATAGGTTTTAAGATACTTACTAGTCAGGTACATTCTTAGGCATTTAATATGCGGTGTTGAGTCCATTTCGTTGAGCAAGGAGTAGCTCTTGTCTATTCCATATTTGGCTTAAGGAACTTTATCTGTGCTCATTTCAATCTCTGGTTTTATGCAGCACCCCAACTCACCTTTCCCCTTAAGCAAGCATAAGTTGGTTTTCTAAATTTGAGACCCTGTTCTGTTCTGTAATTCAGTTCCTGTGTAGCCAAGTTTACATTCCGTGTATTACTGATATCTTATGATGTTTCTTTTTCTGTGTGACTTATTTCAGTTAGAATCATCATACCTGAATCCACTCATTGTGCTGCTAAGGGCCTGATGACATAGATTTCATTGCTGAGTGATATTGCTTTGTAAGTAAATACCACAACTTCTTTATCCATTTTTCACTTTCTGCGATGTTGAACTTGTACGGTAAACGAGGTTCTTGTAAACAGAGGCGTCCCAAACTTTGGGGTGGCTGTGTCTTTTTGATTTTAATTTCCCTAAGCTATAGGACCATAAGTGGAAGTGCCCTAGGCTCTGTTGCTTTGTTTTTTAGATGTTTCAGGAAACACCATACACTTCTCCCGAGTGTCTGTTGGCAATTTACATCCCGCCCATCAGCATAACAAGGCTCCCAGTTCTCCATGGCCTGTCCTGCCTTTCTGGATTTTACACTTTTTTCAGATGGCCCTTTTGACCGGGGGGAAGTGAGACTTCATTGTAGTGCAGATTTCCTTTGCAAGCTTGCTTGGTTGGCCAAAAAGGGCGTATGCGTTTCTTCCTGAATATATTCAGGAAAAAACGCATACGCCCTTTTTGGCCAAGTGCATCATTGTGGACGTTCTGCCTCTTTTCCTATGCTTTCAATGCAATTCCAGTCTGCCTCCTGAAATCGGTTTCCTGCAATTCTGCCCCGCTTTCAAGTCCTCTTGGCAGCCTTACTTCAGTATATTTTTGGACGATAGCTGTCATTTATAACTCTGCAGGTTTGTGAATTACAGTGCCCCTGAGCTCCTTTCTTCAACTCGCTTTCTTTTGAGCTGGCCGCAACACCGCAGGATGGCTTCAGGCCCTAATCTGGTTCCGGCACGGCACGCTGAGCCTTTGGTTAATTCCTCTTCCTGGTGGGAAATGAGAGTTAAATTTGCCCGTCCAGACACCTCCAGCTAGTCTCTCATTGGTTCTCGCTATTCCTGTTCATCTTCCGCAGAAATTGCAAACTGGGCCAAACAGGAGGTTAAAGGGACTGACTCTCCAAGTCGGGAGGGTGTTAGTAAAGCGTCTGGAATGTTGCACCCGAGTACCAGGGTACGAAAACTGAGACATATTTGAACACGTTTCCCGATCACATGGTTGATCATACTCTAGGTTCCACATGCATGTTTTAGCTGAAGGAAGAATCCGTGAAACCTGGAGAGTTGAGACCCGTGGAATGGGTACCATGCAATATGACTTCAAAGGGTCTTCATTTGCTCACCGAACCTCTCCAATCCTATCACTGCTGCGTTTATGCCCCTGTACACATGCTTGATTCTCTTTCGGAGACATAGCAATCCATAGGTTTTAAGATACTTACTAGTCAGGTACATTCTTAGGCATTTAATATGCGGTGTTGAGTCCATTTCGTTGAGCAAGGAGTAGCTCTTGTCTATTCCATATTTGGCTTAAGGAACTTTATCTGTGCTCATTTCAATCTCTGGTTTTATGCAGCACCCCAACTCACCTTTACCCTTAAGCAAGCATAAGTTGGTTTTCTAAATTTGAGACCCTGTTCTGTTCTGTAATTCAGTTCCTGTGTAGCCAAGTTTACATTCCGTGTATTACTGATATCTTATGATGTTTCTTTTTCTGTGTGACTTATTTCAGTTAGAATCATCATACCTGAATCCACTCATTGTGCTGCTAAGGGCCTGATGACATAGATTTCATTGCTGAGTGATATTGCTTTGTAAGTAAATACCACAACTTCTTTATCCATTTTTCACTTTCTGCGATGTTGAACTTGTACTGTAAACGAGGTTCTTGTAAACAGAGGCGTCCCAAACTTTGGGGTGGCTGTGTCTTTTTGATTTTAATTTCCCTAAGCTATAGGACCATAAGTGGAAGTGCCCTAGGCTCTGTTGCTTTGTTTTTTAGATGTTTCAGGAAACACCATACACTTCTCCCGAGTGTCTGTTGGCAATTTACATCCCGCCCATCAGCATAACAAGGCTCCCAGTTCTCCATGGCCTGTCCTGCCTTTCTGGATTTTACACTTTTTTCAGATGGCCCTTTTGACCCGGGGGAAGTGAGACTTCATTGTAGTGCAGATTTCCTTTGCAAGCTTGCTTGGTTGGCCAAAACGGGCGTATGCGTTTCTTCCTGAATATATTCAGGAAAAAACGCATACGCCCTTTTTGGCCAAGTGCATCATTGTGGACGTTCTGCCTCTTTTCCTATGCTTTCAATGCAATTCCAGTCTACCTCCTGAAATCGGTTTCCTGCAATTCTGCCCCGCTTTCAAGTCCTCTTGGCAGCCTTACTTCAGTATATTTTTGGACGATAGCTGTCATTTATAACTCTGCAGGTTTGTGAATTACAGTGCCCCTGAGCTCCTTTCTTCAACTCGCTTTCTTTTGAGCTGGCCGCAACACCGCAGGATGGCTTCAGGCCCTAATCTGGTTCCGGCACGGCACGCTGAGCCTTTGGTTAATTCCTCTTCCTGGTGGGAAATGAGAGTTAAATTTGCCCGTCCAGACACCTCCAGCTTGTCTCTCATTTGTTCTCGCTATTCCTGTTCATCTTCCGCAGAAATTGCAAACTGGGCCAAACAGGAGGTTAAAGGGACTGACTCTCCAAGTCGGGAGGGTGTTAGTAAAGCGTCTGGAATGTTGCACCCGAGTACCAGGGTACGAAAACTGAGACATATTTGAACACGTTTCCCGATCACATGGTTGATCATACTCTAGGTTCCACATGCATGTTTTAGCTGAAGGAAGAATCCGTGAAACCTGGAGAGTTGAGACCCGTGGAATGGGTACCATGCAATATGACTTCAAAGGGTCTTCATTTGCTCACCGAACCTCTCCAATCCTATCACTGCTGCGTTTATGCCCCTGTACACATGCTTGATTCTCTTTCGGAGACATAGCAATCCATAGGTTTTAAGATACTTACTAGTCAGGTACATTCTTAGGCATTTAATATGCGGTGTTGAGTCCATTTCGTTGAGCAAGGAGTAGCTCTTGTCTATTCCATATTTGGCTTAAGGAACTTTATCTGTGCTCATTTCAATCTCTGGTTTTATGCAGCACCCCAACTCACCTTTACCCTTAAGCAAGCATAAGTTGGTTTTCTAAATTTGAGACCCTGTTCTGTTCTGTAATTCAGTTCCTGTGTAGCCAAGTTTACATTCCGTGTATTACTGATATCTTATGATGTTTCTTTTTCTGTGTGACTTATTTCAGTTAGAATCATCATACCTGAATCCACTCATTGTGCTGCTAAGGGCCTGATGACATAGATTTCATTGCTGAGTGATATTGCTTTGTAAGTAAATACCACAACTTCTTTATCCATTTTTCACTTTCTGCGATGTTGAACTTGTACTGTAAACGAGGTTCTTGTAAACAGAGGCGTCCCAAACTTTGGGGGTGGCTGTGTCTTTTTGATTTTAATTTCCCTAAGCTATAGGACCATAAGTGGAAGTGCCCTAGGCTCTGTTGCTTTGTTTTTTAGATGTTTCAGGAAACACCATACACTTCTCCCGAGTGTCTGTTGGCAATTTACATCCCGCCCATCAGCATAACAAGGCTCCCAGTTCTCCATGGCCTGTCCTGCCTTTCTGGATTTTACACTTTTTTCAGATGGCCCTTTTGACCCGGGGGAAGTGAGACTTCATTGTAGTGCAGATTTCCTTTGCAAGCTTGCTTGGTTGGCCAAAACGGGCGTATGCGTTTCTTCCTGAATATATTCAGGAAAAAACGCATACGCCCTTTTTGGCCAAGTGCATCATTGTGGACGTTCTGCCTCTTTTCCTATGCTTTCAATGCAATTCCAGTCTACCTCCTGAAATCGGTTTCCTGCAATTCTGCCCCGCTTTCAAGTCCTCTTGGCAGCCTTACTTCAGTATATTTTTGGACGATAGCTGTCATTTATAACTCTGCAGGTTTGTGAATTACAGTGCCCCTGAGCTCCTTTCTTCAACTCGCTTTCTTTTGAGCTGGCCGCAACACCGCAGGATGGCTTCAGGCCCTAATCTGGTTCCGGCACGGCACGCTGAGCCTTTGGTTAATTCCTCTTCCTGGTGGGAAATGAGAGTTAAATTTGCCCGTCCAGACACCTCCAGCTTGTCTCTCATTTGTTCTCGCTATTCCTGTTCATCTTCCGCAGAAATTGCAAACTGGGCCAAACAGGAGGTTAAAGGGACTGACTCTCCAAGTCGGGAGGGTGTTAGTAAAGCGTCTGGAATGTTGCACCCGAGTACCAGGGTACGAAAACTGAGACATATTTGAACACATCTCCCGATCACATGGTTGATCATACTCTAGGTTCCACATGCATGTTTTAGCTGAAGGAAGAATACCTTAAACCTGGGTAGTTGAAACCCGTGGAATGGGTACCATGCAATATGACTTCAAAGGGTCTTCATTTGCTCACCGAACCTCTCCAATCCTATCACTGCTGCGTTTATGCCCCTGTACACATGCTTGATTCTCTTTCGGAGACATAGCAATCCATAGGTTTTAAGATACTTACTAGTCAGGTACATTCTTAGGCATTTAATATGCGGTGTTGAGTCCATTTCGTTGAGCAAGGAGTAGCTCTTGTCTATTCCATATTTGGCTTAAGGAACTTTATCTGTGCTCATTTCAATCTCTGGTTTTATGCAGCACCCCAACTCACCTTTACCCTTAAGCAAGCATAAGTTGGTTTTCTAAATTTGAGACCCTGTTCTGTTCTGTAATTCAGTTCCTGTGTAGCCAAGTTTACATTCCGTGTATTACTGATATCTTATGATGTTTCTTTTTCTGTGTGACTTATTTCAGTTAGAATCATCATACCTGAATCCACTCATTGTGCTGCTAAGGGCCTGATGACATAGATTTCATTGCTGAGTGATATTGCTTTGTAAGTAAATACCACAACTTCTTTATCCATTTTTCACTTTCTGCGATGTTGAACTTGTACGGTAAATGAGGTTCTTGTAAACAGAGGCGTCCCAAACTTTGGGGTGGCTGTGTCTTTTTGATTTTAATTTCCCTAAGCTATAGGACCATAAGTGGAAGTGCCCTAGGCTCTGTTGCTTTGTTTTTTAGATGTTTCAGGAAACACCATACACTTCTCCCGAGTGTCTGTTGGCAATTTACATCCCGCCCATCAGCATAACAAGGCTCCCAGTTCTCCATAGCCTGTCCTGCCTTTCTGGATTTTACACTTTTTTCAGATGGCCCTTTTGACCGGGGGGAAGTGAGACTTCATTGTAGTGCAGATTTCCTTTGCAAGCTTGCTTGGTTGGCCAAAAAGGGCGTATGCGTTTTTTCCTGAATATATTCAGGAAAAAACGCATACGCCCTTTTTGGCCAAGTGCATCATTGTGGACGTTCTGCCTCTTTTCCTATGCTTTCAATGCAATTCCAGTCTGCCTCCTGAAATCGGTTTCCTGCAATTCTGCCCCGCTTTCAAGTCCTCTTGGCAGCCTTACTTCAGTATATTTTTGGACGATAGCTGTCATTTATAACTCTGCAGGTTTGTGAATTACACTGCCCCTGAGCTCCTTTCTTCAACTCGCTTTCTTTTGAGCTGGCCGCAACACCGCAGGATGGCTTCAGGCCCTAATCTGGTTCCGGCACGGCACGCTGAGCCTTTGGTTAATTCCTCTTCCTGGTGGGAAATGAGAGTTAAATTTGCCCGTCCAGACACCTCCAGCTAGTCTCTCATTGGTTCTCGCTATTCCTGTTCATCTTCCGCAGAAATTGCAAACTGGGCCAAACAGGAGGTTAAAGGGACTGACTCTCCAAGTCGGGAGGGTGTTAGTAAAGCGTCTGGAATGTTGCACCCGAGTACCAGGGTACGAAAACTGAGACATATTTGAACACGTCTCCCGATCACATGGTTGATCATACTCTAGGTTCCACATGCATGTTTTAGCTGAAGGAAGAATACCTTAAACCTGGGTAGTTGAAACCCGTGGAATGGGTACCATGCAATATGACTTCAAAGGGTCTTCATTTGCTCACCGAACCTCTCCAATCCTATCACTGCTGCGTTTATGCCCCTGTACACATGCTTGATTCTCTTTCGGAGACATAGCAATCCATAGGTTTTAAGATACTTACTAGTCAGGTACATTCTTAGGCATTTAATATGCGGTGTTGAGTCCATTTCGTTGAGCAAGGAGTAGCTCTTGTCTATTCCATATTTGGCTTAAGGAACTTTATCTGTGCTCATTTCAATCTCTGGTTTTATGCAGCACCCCAACTCACCTTTCCCCTTAAGCAAGCATAAGTTGGTTTTCTAAATTTGAGACCCTGTTCTGTTCTGTAATTCAGTTCCTGTGTAGCCAAGTTTACATTCCGTGTATTACTGATATCTTATGATGTTTCTTTTTCTGTGTGACTTATTTCAGTTAGAATCATCATACCTGAATCCACTCATTGTGCTGCTAAGGGCCTGATGACATAGATTTCATTGCTGAGTGATATTGCTTTGTAAGTAAATACCACAACTTCTTTATCCATTTTTCACTTTCTGCGATGTTGAACTTGTACTGTAAACGAGGTTCTTGTAAACAGAGGCGTCCCAAACTTTGGGGTGGCTGTGTCTTTTTGATTTTAATTTCCCTAAGCTATAGGACCATAAGTGGAAGTGCCCTAGGCTCTGTTGCTTTGTTTTTTAGATGTTTCAGGAAACACCATACACTTCTCCCGAGTGTCTGTTGGCAATTTACATCCCGCCCATCAGCATAACAAGGCTCCCAGTTCTCCATGGCCTGTCCTGCCTTTCTGGATTTTACACTTTTTTCAGATGGCCCTTTTGACCCGGGGGAAGTGAGACTTCATTGTAGTGCAGATTTCCTTTGCAAGCTTGCTTGGTTGGCCAAAACGGGCGTATGCGTTTCTTCCTGAATATATTCAGGAAAAAACGCATACGCCCTTTTTGGCCAAGTGCATCATTGTGGACGTTCTGCCTCTTTTCCTATGCTTTCAATGCAATTCCAGTCTGCCTCCTGAAATCGGTTTCCTGCAATTCTGCCCCGCTTTCAAGTCCTCTTGGCAGCCTTACTTCAGTATATTTTTGGACGATAGCTGTCATTTATAACTCTGCAGGTTTGTGAATTACAGTGCCCCTGAGCTCCTTTCTTCAACTCGCTTTCTTTTGAGCTGGCCGCAACACCGCAGGATGGCTTCAGGCCCTAATCTGGTTCCGGCACGGCACGCTGAGCCTTTGGTTAATTCCTCTTCCTGGTGGGAAATGAGAGTTAAATTTGCCCGTCCAGACACCTCCAGCTAGTCTCTCATTTGTTCTCGCTATTCCTGTTCATCTTCCGCAGAAATTGCAAACTGGGCCAAACAGGAGGTTAAAGGGACTGACTCTCCAAGTCGGGAGGGTGTTAGTAAAGCGTCTGGAATGTTGCACCCGAGTACCAGGGTACGAAAACTGAGACATATTTGAACACGTCTCCCGATCACATGGTTGATCATACTCTAGGTTCCACATGCATGTTTTAGCTGAAGGAAGAATACCTTAAACCTGGGTAGTTGAAACCCGTGGAATGGGTACCATGCAATATGACTTCAAAGGGTCTTCATTTGCTCACCGAACCTCTCCAATCCTATCACTGCTGCGTTTATGCCCCTGTACACATGCTTGATTCTCTTTCGGAGACATAGCAATCCATAGGTTTTAAGATACTTACTAGTCAGGTACATTCTTAGGCATTTAATATGCGGTGTTGAGTCCATTTCGTTGAGCAAGGAGTAGCTCTTGTCTATTCCATATTTGGCTTAAGGAACTTTATCTGTGCTCATTTCAATCTCTGGTTTTATGCAGCACCCCAACTCACCTTTACCCTTAAGCAAGCATAAGTTGGTTTTCTAAATTTGAGACCCTGTTCTGTTCTGTAATTCAGTTCCTGTGTAGCCAAGTTTACATTCCGTGTATTACTGATATCTTATGATGTTTCTTTTTCTGTGTGACTTATTTCAGTTAGAATCATCATACCTGAATCCACTCATTGTGCTGCTAAGGGCCTGATGACATAGATTTCATTGCTGAGTGATATTGCTTTGTAAGTAAATACCACAACTTCTTTATCCATTTTTCACTTTCTGCGATGTTGGACTTGTACGGTAAACGAGGTTCTTGTAAACAGAGGCGTCCCAAACTTTGGGGTGGCTGTGTCTTTTTGATTTTAATTTCCCTAAGCTATAGGACCATAAGTGGAAGTGCCCTAGGCTCTGTTGCTTTGTTTTTTAGATGTTTCAGGAAACACCATACACTTCTCCCGAGTGTCTGTTGGCAATTTACATCCCGCCCATCAGCATAACAAGGCTCCCAGTTCTCCATGGCCTGTCCTGCCTTTCTGGATTTTACACTTTTTTCAGATGGCCCTTTTGACCGGGGGGAAGTGAGACTTCATTGTAGTGCAGATTTCCTTTGCAAGCTTGCTTGGTTGGCCAAAAAGGGCGTATGCGTTTTTTCCTGAATATATTCAGGAAAAAACGCATACGCCCTTTTTGGCCAAGTGCATCATTGTGGACGTTCTGCCTCTTTTCCTATGCTTTCAATGCAATTCCAGTCTGCCTCCTGAAATCGGTTTCCTGCAATTCTGCCCCGCTTTCAAGTCCTCTTGGCAGCCTTACTTCAGTATATTTTTGGACGATAGCTGTCATTTATAACTCTGCAGGTTTGTGAATTACAGTGCCCCTGAGCTCCTTTCTTCAACTCGCTTTCTTTTGAGCTGGCCGCAACACCGCAGGATGGCTTCAGGCCCTAATCTGGTTCCGGCACGGCACGCTGAGCCTTTGGTTAATTCCTCTTCCTGGTGGGAAATGAGAGTTAAATTTGCCCGTCCAGACACCTCCAGCTAGTCTCTCATTGGTTCTCGCTATTCCTGTTCATCTTCCGCAGAAATTGCAAACTGGGCCAAACAGGAGGTTAAAGGGACTGACTCTCCAAGTCGGGAGGGTGTTAGTAAAGCGTCTGGAATGTTGCACCCGAGTACCAGGGTACGAAAACTGAGACATATTTGAACACGTCTCCCGATCACATGGTTGATCATACTCTAGGTTCCACATGCATGTTTTAGCTGAAGGAAGAATACCTTAAACCTGGGTAGTTGAAACCCGTGGAATGGGTACCATGCAATATGACTTCAAAGGGTCTTCATTTGCTCACCGAACCTCTCCAATCCTATCACTGCTGCGTTTATGCCCCTGTACACATGCTTGATTCTCTTTCGGAGACATAGCAATCCATAGGTTTTAAGATACTTACTAGTCAGGTACATTCTTAGGCATTTAATATGCGGTGTTGAGTCCATTTCGTTGAGCAAGGAGTAGCTCTTGTCTATTCCATATTTGGCTTAAGGAACTTTATCTGTGCTCATTTCAATCTCTGGTTTTATGCAGCACCCCAACTCACCTTTCCCCTTAAGCAAGCATAAGTTGGTTTTCTAAATTTGAGACCCTGTTCTGTTCTGTAATTCAGTTCCTGTGTAGCCAAGTTTACATTCCGTGTATTACTGATATCTTATGATGTTTCTTTTTCTGTGTGACTTATTTCAGTTAGAATCATCATACCTGAATCCACTCATTGTGCTGCTAAGGGCCTGATGACATAGATTTCATTGCTGAGTGATATTGCTTTGTAAGTAAATACCACAACTTCTTTATCCATTTTTCACTTTCTGCGATGTTGGACTTGTACTGTAAATGAGGTTCTTGTAAACAGAGGCGTCCCAAACTTTGGGGTGGCTGTGTCTTTTTGATTTTAATTTCCCTAAGCTATAGGACCATAAGTGGAAGTGCCCTAGGCTCTGTTGCTTTGTTTTTTAGATGTTTCAGGAAACA
Source organism: Pseudorca crassidens (assembly GCF_039906515.1). NCBI lineage: Eukaryota > Metazoa > Chordata > Mammalia > Artiodactyla > Delphinidae > Pseudorca > Pseudorca crassidens. The sequence continues at coordinate 473,661 of NW_027136046.1, read as the reverse complement.
CCATACACTTCTCCCGAGTGTCTGTTGGCAATTTACATCCCGCCCATCAGCATAACAAGGCTCCCAGTTCTCCATGGCCTGTCCTGCCTTTCTGGATTTTACACTTTTTTCAGATGGCCCTTTTGACCGGGGGGAAGTGAGACTTCATTGTAGTGCAGATTTCCTTTGCAAGCTTGCTTGGTTGGCCAAAAAGGGCGTATGCGTTTTTTCCTGAATATATTCAGGAAAAAACGCATACGCCCTTTTTGGCCAAGTGCATCATTGTGGACGTTCTGCCTCTTTTCCTATGCTTTCAATGCAATTCCAGTCTACCTCCTGAAATCGGTTTCCTGCAATTCTGCCCCGCTTTCAAGTCCTCTTGGCAGCCTTACTTCAGTATATTTTTGGACGATAGCTGTCATTTATAACTCTGCAGGTTTGTGAATTACAGTGCCCCTGAGCTCCTTTCTTCAACTCGCTTTCTTTTGAGCTGGCCGCAACACCGCAGGATGGCTTCAGGCCCTAATCTGGTTCCGGCACGGCACGCTGAGCCTTTGGTTAATTCCTCTTCCTGGTGGGAAATGAGAGTTAAATTTGCCCGTCCAGACACCTCCAGCTAGTCTCTCATTGGTTCTCGCTATTCCTGTTCATCTTCCGCAGAAATTGCAAACTGGGCCAAACAGGAGGTTAAAGGGACTGACTCTCCAAGTCGGGAGGGTGTTAGTAAAGCGTCTGGAATGTTGCACCCGAGTACCAGGGTACGAAAACTGAGACATATTTGAACACGTCTCCCGATCACATGGTTGATCATACTCTAGGTTCCACATGCATGTTTTAGCTGAAGGAAGAATACCTTAAACCTGGGTAGTTGAAACCCGTGGAATGGGTACCATGCAATATGACTTCAAAGGGTCTTCATTTGCTCACCGAACCTCTCCAATCCTATCACTGCTGCGTTTATGCCCCTGTACACATGCTTGATTCTCTTTCGGAGACATAGCAATCCATAGGTTTTAAGATACTTACTAGTCAGGTACATTCTTAGGCATTTAATATGCGGTGTTGAGTCCATTTCGTTGAGCAAGGAGTAGCTCTTGTCTATTCCATATTTGGCTTAAGGAACTTTATCTGTGCTCATTTCAATCTCTGGTTTTATGCAGCACCCCAACTCACCTTTCCCCTTAAGCAAGCATAAGTTGGTTTTCTAAATTTGAGACCCTGTTCTGTTCTGTAATTCAGTTCCTGTGTAGCCAAGTTTACATTCCGTGTATTACTGATATCTTATGATGTTTCTTTTTCTGTGTGACTTATTTCAGTTAGAATCATCATACCTGAATCCACTCATTGTGCTGCTAAGGGCCTGATGACATAGATTTCATTGCTGAGTGATATTGCTTTGTAAGTAAATACCACAACTTCTTTATCCATTTTTCACTTTCTGCGATGTTGAACTTGTACTGTAAACGAGGTTCTTGTAAACAGAGGCGTCCCAAACTTTGGGGTGGCTGTGTCTTTTTGATTTTAATTTCCCTAAGCTATAGGACCATAAGTGGAAGTGCCCTAGGCTCTGTTGCTTTGTTTTTTAGATGTTTCAGGAAACACCATACACTTCTCCCGAGTGTCTGTTGGCAATTTACATCCCGCCCATCAGCATAACAAGGCTCCCAGTTCTCCATGGCCTGTCCTGCCTTTCTGGATTTTACACTTTTTTCAGATGGCCCTTTTGACCGGGGGGAAGTGAGACTTCATTGTAGTGCAGATTTCCTTTGCAAGCTTGCTTGGTTGGCCAAAAAGGGCGTATGCGTTTTTTCCTGAATATATTCAGGAAAAAACGCATACGCCCTTTTTGGCCAAGTGCATCATTGTGGACGTTCTGCCTCTTTTCCTATGCTTTCAATGCAATTCCAGTCTACCTCCTGAAATCGGTTTCCTGCAATTCTGCCCCGCTTTCAAGTCCTCTTGGCAGCCTTACTTCAGTATATTTTTGGACGATAGCTGTCATTTATAACTCTGCAGGTTTGTGAATTACAGTGCCCCTGAGCTCCTTTCTTCAACTCGCTTTCTTTTGAGCTGGCCGCAACACCGCAGGATGGCTTCAGGCCCTAATCTGGTTCCGGCACGGCACGCTGAGCCTTTGGTTAATTCCTCTTCCTGGTGGGAAATGAGAGTTAAATTTGCCCGTCCAGACACCTCCAGCTAGTCTCTCATTGGTTCTCGCTATTCCTGTTCATCTTCCGCAGAAATTGCAAACTGGGCCAAACAGGAGGTTAAAGGGACTGACTCTCCAAGTCGGGAGGGTGTTAGTAAAGCGTCTGGAATGTTGCACCCGAGTACCAGGGTACGAAAACTGAGACATATTTGAACACGTCTCCCGATCACATGGTTGATCATACTCTAGGTTCCACATGCATGTTTTAGCTGAAGGAAGAATACCTTAAACCTGGGTAGTTGAAACCCGTGGAATGGGTACCATGCAATATGACTTCAAAGGGTCTTCATTTGCTCACCGAACCTCTCCAATCCTATCACTGCTGCGTTTATGCCCCTGTACACATGCTTGATTCTCTTTCGGAGACATAGCAATCCATAGGTTTTAAGATACTTACTAGTCAGGTACATTCTTAGGCATTTAATATGCGGTGTTGAGTCCATTTCGTTGAGCAAGGAGTAGCTCTTGTCTATTCCATATTTGGCTTAAGGAACTTTATCTGTGCTCATTTCAATCTCTGGTTTTATGCAGCACCCCAACTCACCTTTCCCCTTAAGCAAGCATAAGTTGGTTTTCTAAATTTGAGACCCTGTTCTGTTCTGTAATTCAGTTCCTGTGTAGCCAAGTTTACATTCCGTGTATTACTGATATCTTATGATGTTTCTTTTTCTGTGTGACTTATTTCAGTTAGAATCATCATACCTGAATCCACTCATTGTGCTGCTAAGGGCCTGATGACATAGATTTCATTGCTGAGTGATATTGCTTTGTAAGTAAATACCACAACTTCTTTATCCATTTTTCACTTTCTGCGATGTTGAACTTGTACTGTAAACGAGGTTCTTGTAAACAGAGGCGTCCCAAACTTTGGGGTGGCTGTGTCTTTTTGATTTTAATTTCCCTAAGCTATAGGACCATAAGTGGAAGTGCCCTAGGCTCTGTTGCTTTGTTTTTTAGATGTTTCAGGAAACACCATACACTTCTCCCGAGTGTCTGTTGGCAATTTACATCCCGCCCATCAGCATAACAAGGCTCCCAGTTCTCCATGGCCTGTCCTGCCTTTCTGGATTTTACACTTTTTTCAGATGGCCCTTTTGACCCGGGGGAAGTGAGACTTCATTGTAGTGCAGATTTCCTTTGCAAGCTTGCTTGGTTGGCCAAAACGGGCGTATGCGTTTCTTCCTGAATATATTCAGGAAAAAACGCATACGCCCTTTTTGGCCAAGTGCATCATTGTGGACGTTCTGCCTCTTTTCCTATGCTTTCAATGCAATTCCAGTCTACCTCCTGAAATCGGTTTCCTGCAATTCTGCCCCGCTTTCAAGTCCTCTTGGCAGCCTTACTTCAGTATATTTTTGGACGATAGCTGTCATTTATAACTCTGCAGGTTTGTGAATTACAGTGCCCCTGAGCTCCTTTCTTCAACTCGCTTTCTTTTGAGCTGGCCGCAACACCGCAGGATGGCTTCAGGCCCTAATCTGGTTCCGGCACGGCACGCTGAGCCTTTGGTTAATTCCTCTTCCTGGTGGGAAATGAGAGTTAAATTTGCCCGTCCAGACACCTCCAGCTAGTCTCTCATTTGTTCTCGCTATTCCTGTTCATCTTCCGCAGAAATTGCAAACTGGGCCAAACAGGAGGTTAAAGGGACTGACTCTCCAAGTCGGGAGGGTGTTAGTAAAGCGTCTGGAATGTTGCACCCGAGTACCAGGGTACGAAAACTGAGACATATTTGAACACGTCTCCCGATCACATGGTTGATCATACTCTAGGTTCCACATGCATGTTTTAGCTGAAGGAAGAATACCTTAAACCTGGGTAGTTGAAACCCGTGGAATGGGTACCATGCAATATGACTTCAAAGGGTCTTCATTTGCTCACCGAACCTCTCCAATCCTATCACTGCTGCGTTTATGCCCCTGTACACATGCTTGATTCTCTTTCGGAGACATAGCAATCCATAGGTTTTAAGATACTTACTAGTCAGGTACATTCTTAGGCATTTAATATGCGGTGTTGAGTCCATTTCGTTGAGCAAGGAGTAGCTCTTGTCTATTCCATATTTGGCTTAAGGAACTTTATCTGTGCTCATTTCAATCTCTGGTTTTATGCAGCACCCCAACTCACCTTTCCCCTTAAGCAAGCATAAGTTGGTTTTCTAAATTTGAGACCCTGTTCTGTTCTGTAATTCAGTTCCTGTGTAGCCAAGTTTACATTCCGTGTATTACTGATATCTTATGATGTTTCTTTTTCTGTGTGACTTATTTCAGTTAGAATCATCATACCTGAATCCACTCATTGTGCTGCTAAGGGCCTGATGACATAGATTTCATTGCTGAGTGATATTGCTTTGTAAGTAAATACCACAACTTCTTTATCCATTTTTCACTTTCTGCGATGTTGAACTTGTACTGTAAACGAGGTTCTTGTAAACAGAGGCGTCCCAAACTTTGGGGTGGCTGTGTCTTTTTGATTTTAATTTCCCTAAGCTATAGGACCATAAGTGGAAGTGCCCTAGGCTCTGTTGCTTTGTTTTTTAGATGTTTCAGGAAACACCATACACTTCTCCCGAGTGTCTGTTGGCAATTTACATCCCGCCCATCAGCATAACAAGGCTCCCAGTTCTCCATGGCCTGTCCTGTCTTTCTGGATTTTACACTTTTTTCAGATGGCCCTTTTGACCGGGGGGAAGTGAGACTTCATTGTAGTGCAGATTTCCTTTGCAAGCTTGCTTGGTTGGCCAAAACGGGCGTATGCGTTTCTTCCTGAATATATTCAGGAAAAAACGCATACGCCCTTTTTGGCCAAGTGCATCATTGTGGACGTTCTGCCTCTTTTCCTATGCTTTCAATGCAATTCCAGTCTACCTCCTGAAATCGGTTTCCTGCAATTCTGCCCCGCTTTCAAGTCCTCTTGGCAGCCTTACTTCAGTATATTTTTGGACGATAGCTGTCATTTATAACTCTGCAGGTTTGTGAATTACAGTGCCCCTGAGCTCCTTTCTTCAACTCGCTTTCTTTTGAGCTGGCCGCAACACCGCAGGATGGCTTCAGGCCCTAATCTGGTTCCGGCACGGCACGCTGAGCCTTTGGTTAATTCCTCTTCCTGGTGGGAAATGAGAGTTAAATTTGCCCGTCCAGACACCTCCAGCTAGTCTCTCATTGGTTCTCGCTATTCCTGTTCATCTTCCGCAGAAATTGCAAACTGGGCCAAACAGGAGGTTAAAGGGACTGACTCTCCAAGTCGGGAGGGTGTTAGTAAAGCGTCTGGAATGTTGCACCCGAGTACCAGGGTACGAAAACTGAGACATATTTGAACACGTCTCCCGATCACATGGTTGATCATACTCTAGGTTCCACATGCATGTTTTAGCTGAAGGAAGAATACCTTAAACCTGGGTAGTTGAAACCCGTGGAATGGGTACCATGCAATATGACTTCAAAGGGTCTTCATTTGCTCACCGAACCTCTCCAATCCTATCACTGCTGCGTTTATGCCCCTGTACACATGCTTGATTCTCTTTCGGAGACATAGCAATCCATAGGTTTTAAGATACTTACTAGTCAGGTACATTCTTAGGCATTTAATATGCGGTGTTGAGTCCATTTCGTTGAGCAAGGAGTAGCTCTTGTCTATTCCATATTTGGCTTAAGGAACTTTATCTGTGCTCATTTCAATCTCTGGTTTTATGCAGCACCCCAACTCACCTTTACCCTTAAGCAAGCATAAGTTGGTTTCCTAAATTTGAGACCCTGTTCTGTTCTGTAATTCAGTTCCTGTGTAGCCAAGTTTACATTCCGTGTATTACTGATATCTTATGATGTTTCTTTTTCTGTGTGACTTATTTCAGTTAGAATCATCATACCTGAATCCACTCATTGTGCTGCTAAGGGCCTGATGACATAGATTTCATTGCTGAGTGATATTGCTTTGTAAGTAAATACCACAACTTCTTTATCCATTTTTCACTTTCTGCGATGTTGAACTTGTACGGTAAACGAGGTTCTTGTAAACAGAGGCGTCGCAAACTTTGGGGTGGCTGTGTCTTTTTGATTTTAATTTCCCTAAGCTATAGGACCATAAGTGGAAGTGCCCTAGGCTCTGTTGCTTTGTTTTTTAGATGTTTCAGGAAACACCATACACTTCTCCCGAGTGTCTGTTGGCAATTTACATCCCGCCCATCAGCATAACAAGGCTCCCAGTTCTCCATGGCCTGTCCTGCCTTTCTGGATTTTACACTTTTTTCAGATGGCCCTTTTGACCGGGGGGAAGTGAGACTTCATTGTAGTGCAGATTTCCTTTGCAAGCTTGCTTGGTTGGCCAAAAAGGGCGTATGCGTTTCTTCCTGAATATATTCAGGAAAAAACGCATACGCCCTTTTTGGCCAAGTGCATCATTGTGGACGTTCTGCCTCTTTTCCTATGCTTTCAATGCAATTCCAGTCTGCCTCCTGAAATCAGTTTCCTGCAATTCTGCCCCGCTTTCAAGTCCTCTTGGCAGCCTTACTTCAGTATATTTTTGGACGATAGCTGTCATTTATAACTCTGCAGGTTTGTGAATTACAGTGCCCCTGAGCTCCTTTCTTCAACTCGCTTTCTTTTGAGCTGGCCGCAACACCGCAGGATGGCTTCAGGCCCTAATCTGGTTCCGGCACGGCATGCTGAGCCTTTGGTTAATTCCTCTTCCTGGTGGGAAATGAGAGTTAAATTTGCCCGTCCAGACACCTCCAGCTAGTCTCTCATTGGTTCTCGCTATTCCTGTTCATCTTCCGCAGAAATTGCAAACTGGGCCAAACAGGAGGTTAAAGGGACTGACTCTCCAAGTCGGGAGGGTGTTAGTAAAGCGTCTGGAATGTTGCACCCGAGTACCAGGGTACGAAAACTGAGACATATTTGAACACGTCTCCCGATCACATGGTTGATCATACTCTAGGTTCCACATGCATGTTTTAGCTGAAGGAAGAATACCTTAAACCTGGGTAGTTGAAACCCGTGGAATGGGTACCATGCAATATGACTTCAAAGGGTCTTCATTTGCTCACCGAACCTCTCCAATCCTATCACTGCTGCGTTTATGCCCCTGTACACATGCTTGATTCTCTTTCGGAGACATAGCAATCCATAGGTTTTAAGATACTTACTAGTCAGGTACATTCTTAGGCATTTAATATGCGGTGTTGAGTCCATTTCGTTGAGCAAGGAGTAGCTCTTGTCTATTCCATATTTGGCTTAAGGAACTTTATCTGTGCTCATTTCAATCTCTGGTTTTATGCAGCACCCCAACTCACCTTTCCCCTTAAGCAAGCATAAGTTGGTTTTCTAAATTTGAGACCCTGTTCTGTTCTGTAATTCAGTTCCTGTGTAGCCAAGTTTACATTCCGTGTATTACTGATATCTTATGATGTTTCTTTTTCTGTGTGACTTATTTCAGTTAGAATCATCATACCTGCATCCACTCATTGTGCTGCTAAGGGCCTGATGACATAGATTTCATTGCTGAGTGATATTGCTTTGTAAGTAAATACCACAACTTCTTTATCCATTTTTCACTTTCTGCGATGTTGAACTTGTACTGTAAACGAGGTTCTTGTAAACAGAGGCGTCCCAAACTTTGGGGTGGCTGTGTCTTTTTGATTTTAATTTCCCTAAGCTATAGGACCATAAGTGGAAGTGCCCTAGGCTCTGTTGCTTTGTTTTTTAGATGTTTCAGGAAACACCATACACTTCTCCCGAGTGTCTGTTGGCAATTTACATCCCGCCCATCAGCATAACAAGGCTCCCAGTTCTCCATGGCCTGTCCTGCCTTTCTGGATTTTACACTTTTTTCAGATGGCCCTTTTGACCGGGGGGAAGTGAGACTTCATTGTAGTGCAGATTTCCTTTGCAAGCTTGCTTGGTTGGCCAAAAAGGGCGTATGCGTTTCTTCCTGAATATATTCAGGAAAAAACGCATACGCCCTTTTTGGCCAAGTGCATCATTGTGGACGTTCTGCCTCTTTTCCTATGCTTTCAATGCAATTCCAGTCTACCTCCTGAAATCGGTTTCCTGCAATTCTGCCCCGCTTTCAAGTCCTCTTGGCAGCCTTACTTCAGTATATTTTTGGACGATAGCTGTCATTTATAACTCTGCAGGTTTGTGAATTACAGTGCCCCTGAGCTCCTTTCTTCAACTCGCTTTCTTTTGAGCTGGCCGCAACACCGCAGGATGGCTTCAGGCCCTAATCTGGTTCCGGCACGGCACGCTGAGCCTTTGGTTAATTCCTCTTCCTGGTGGGAAATGAGAGTTAAATTTGCCCGTCCAGACACCTCCAGCTAGTCTCTCATTGGTTCTCGCTATTCCTGTTCATCTTCCGCAGAAATTGCAAACTGGGCCAAACAGGAGGTTAAAGGGACTGACTCTCCAAGTCGGGAGGGTGTTAGTAAAGCGTCTGGAATGTTGCACCCGAGTACCAGGGTACGAAAACTGAGACATATTTGAACACGTTTCCCGATCACATGGTTGATCATACTCTAGGTTCCACATGCATGTTTTAGCTGAAGGAAGAATCCGTGAAACCTGGAGAGTTGAGACCCGTGGAATGGGTACCATGCAATATGACTTCAAAGGGTCTTCATTTGCTCACCGAACCTCTCCAATCCTATCACTGCTGCGTTTATGCCCCTGTACACATGCTTGATTCTCTTTCGGAGACATAGCAATCCATAGGTTTTAAGATACTTACTAGTCAGGTACATTCTTAGGCATTTAATATGCGGTGTTGAGTCCATTTCGTTGAGCAAGGAGTAGCTCTTGTCTATTCCATATTTGGCTTAAGGAACTTTATCTGTGCTCATTTCAATCTCTGGTTTTATGCAGCACCCCAACTCACCTTTCCCCTTAAGCAAGCATAAGTTGGTTTTCTAAATTTGAGACCCTGTTCTGTTCTGTAATTCAGTTCCTGTGTAGCCAAGTTTACATTCCGTGTATTACTGATATCTTATGATGTTTCTTTTTCTGTGTGACTTATTTCAGTTAGAATCATCATACCTGAATCCACTCATTGTGCTGCTAAGGGCCTGATGACATAGATTTCATTGCTGAGTGATATTGCTTTGTAAGTAAATACCACAACTTCTTTATCCATTTTTCACTTTCTGCGATGTTGAACTTGTACGGTAAACGAGGTTCTTGTAAACAGAGGCGTCCCAAACTTTGGGGTGGCTGTGTCTTTTTGATTTTAATTTCCCTAAGCTATAGGACCATAAGTGGAAGTGCCCTAGGCTCTGTTGCTTTGTTTTTTAGATGTTTCAGGAAACACCATACACTTCTCCCGAGTGTCTGTTGGCAATTTACATCCCGCCCATCAGCATAACAAGGCTCCCAGTTCTCCATGGCCTGTCCTGCCTTTCTGGATTTTACACTTTTTTCAGATGGCCCTTTTGACCGGGGGGAAGTGAGACTTCATTGTAGTGCAGATTTCCTTTGCAAGCTTGCTTGGTTGGCCAAAAAGGGCGTATGCGTTTCTTCCTGAATATATTCAGGAAAAAACGCATACGCCCTTTTTGGCCAAGTGCATCATTGTGGACGTTCTGCCTCTTTTCCTATGCTTTCAATGCAATTCCAGTCTGCCTCCTGAAATCGGTTTCCTGCAATTCTGCCCCGCTTTCAAGTCCTCTTGGCAGCCTTACTTCAGTATATTTTTGGACGATAGCTGTCATTTATAACTCTGCAGGTTTGTGAATTACAGTGCCCCTGAGCTCCTTTCTTCAACTCGCTTTCTTTTGAGCTGGCCGCAACACCGCAGGATGGCTTCAGGCCCTAATCTGGTTCCGGCACGGCACGCTGAGCCTTTGGTTAATTCCTCTTCCTGGTGGGAAATGAGAGTTAAATTTGCCCGTCCAGACACCTCCAGCTAGTCTCTCATTGGTTCTCGCTATTCCTGTTCATCTTCCGCAGAAATTGCAAACTGGGCCAAACAGGAGGTTAAAGGGACTGACTCTCCAAGTCGGGAGGGTGTTAGTAAAGCGTCTGGAATGTTGCACCCGAGTACCAGGGTACGAAAACTGAGACATATTTGAACACGTTTCCCGATCACATGGTTGATCATACTCTAGGTTCCACATGCATGTTTTAGCTGAAGGAAGAATCCGTGAAACCTGGAGAGTTGAGACCCGTGGAATGGGTACCATGCAATATGACTTCAAAGGGTCTTCATTTGCTCACCGAACCTCTCCAATCCTATCACTGCTGCGTTTATGCCCCTGTACACATGCTTGATTCTCTTTCGGAGACATAGCAATCCATAGGTTTTAAGATACTTACTAGTCAGGTACATTCTTAGGCATTTAATATGCGGTGTTGAGTCCATTTCGTTGAGCAAGGAGTAGCTCTTGTCTATTCCATATTTGGCTTAAGGAACTTTATCTGTGCTCATTTCAATCTCTGGTTTTATGCAGCACCCCAACTCACCTTTCCCCTTAAGCAAGCATAAGTTGGTTTTCTAAATTTGAGACCCTGTTCTGTTCTGTAATTCAGTTCCTGTGTAGCCAAGTTTACATTCCGTGTATTACTGATATCTTATGATGTTTCTTTTTCTGTGTGACTTATTTCAGTTAGAATCATCATACCTGAATCCACTCATTGTGCTGCTAAGGGCCTGATGACATAGATTTCATTGCTGAGTGATATTGCTTTGTAAGTAAATACCACAACTTCTTTATCCATTTTTCACTTTCTGCGATGTTGAACTTGTACTGTAAACGAGGTTCTTGTAAACAGAGGCGTCCCAAACTTTGGGGTGGCTGTGTCTTTTTGATTTTAATTTCCCTAAGCTATAGGACCATAAGTGGAAGTGCCCTAGGCTCTGTTGCTTTGTTTTTTAGATGTTTCAGGAAACACCATACACTTCTCCCGAGTGTCTGTTGGCAATTTACATCCCGCCCATCAGCATAACAAGGCTCCCAGTTCTCCATGGCCTGTCCTGCCTTTCTGGATTTTACACTTTTTTCAGATGGCCCTTTTGACCCGGGGGAAGTGAGACTTCATTGTAGTGCAGATTTCCTTTGCAAGCTTGCTTGGTTGGCCAAAACGGGCGTATGCGTTTCTTCCTGAATATATTCAGGAAAAAACGCATACGCCCTTTTTGGCCAAGTGCATCATTGTGGACGTTCTGCCTCTTTTCCTATGCTTTCAATGCAATTCCAGTCTACCTCCTGAAATCGGTTTCCTGCAATTCTGCCCCGCTTTCAAGTCCTCTTGGCAGCCTTACTTCAGTATATTTTTGGACGATAGCTGTCATTTATAACTCTGCAGGTTTGTGAATTACAGTGCCCCTGAGCTCCTTTCTTCAACTCGCTTTCTTTTGAGCTGGCCGCAACACCGCAGGATGGCTTCAGGCCCTAATCTGGTTCCGGCACGGCACGCTGAGCCTTTGGTTAATTCCTCTTCCTGGTGGGAAATGAGAGTTAAATTTGCCCGTCCAGACACCTCCAGCTTGTCTCTCATTTGTTCTCGCTATTCCTGTTCATCTTCCGCAGAAATTGCAAACTGGGCCAAACAGGAGGTTAAAGGGACTGACTCTCCAAGTCGGGAGGGTGTTAGTAAAGCGTCTGGAATGTTGCACCCGAGTACCAGGGTACGAAAACTGAGACATATTTGAACACATCTCCCGATCACATGGTTGATCATACTCTAGGTTCCACATGCATGTTTTAGCTGAAGGAAGAATACCTTAAACCTGGGTAGTTGAAACCCGTGGAATGGGTACCATGCAATATGACTTCAAAGGGTCTTCATTTGCTCACCGAACCTCTCCAATCCTATCACTGCTGCGTTTATGCCCCTGTACACATGCTTGATTCTCTTTCGGAGACATAGCAATCCATAGGTTTTAAGATACTTACTAGTCAGGTACATTCTTAGGCATTTAATATGCGGTGTTGAGTCCATTTCGTTGAGCAAGGAGTAGCTCTTGTCTATTCCATATTTGGCTTAAGGAACTTTATCTGTGCTCATTTCAATCTCTGGTTTTATGCAGCACCCCAACTCACCTTTCCCCTTAAGCAAGCATAAGTTGGTTTTCTAAATTTGAGACCCTGTTCTGTTCTGTAATTCAGTTCCTGTGTAGCCAAGTTTACATTCCGTGTATTACTGATATCTTATGATGTTTCTTTTTCTGTGTGACTTATTTCAGTTAGAATCATCATACCTGAATCCACTCATTGTGCTGCTAAGGGCCTGATGACATAGATTTCATTGCTGAGTGATATTGCTTTGTAAGTAAATACCACAACTTCTTTATCCATTTTTCACTTTCTGCGATGTTGAACTTGTACTGTAAACGAGGTTCTTGTAAACAGAGGCGTCCCAAACTTTGGGGTGGCTGTGTCTTTTTGATTTTAATTTCCCTAAGCTATAGGACCATAAGTGGAAGTGCCCTAGGCTCTGTTGCTTTGTTTTTTAGATGTTTCAGGAAACACCATACACTTCTCCCGAGTGTCTGTTGGCAATTTACATCCCGCCCATCAGCATAACAAGGCTCCCAGTTCTCCATGGCCTGTCCTGCCTTTCTGGATTTTACACTTTTTTCAGATGGCCCTTTTGACCGGGGGGAAGTGAGACTTCATTGTAGTGCAGATTTCCTTTGCAAGCTTGCTTGGTTGGCCAAAACGGGCGTATGCGTTTCTTCCTGAATATATTCAGGAAAAAACGCATACGCCCTTTTTGGCCAAGTGCATCATTGTGGACGTTCTGCCTCTTTTCCTATGCTTTCAATGCAATTCCAGTCTACCTCCTGAAATCGGTTTCCTGCAATTCTGCCCCGCTTTCAAGTCCTCTTGGCAGCCTTACTTCAGTATATTTTTGGACGATAGCTGTCATTTATAACTCTGCAGGTTTGTGAATTACAGTGCCCCTGAGCTCCTTTCTTCAACTCGCTTTCTTTTGAGCTGGCCGCAACACCGCAGGATGGCTTCAGGCCCTAATCTGGTTCCGGCACGGCACGCTGAGCCTTTGGTTAATTCCTCTTCCTGGTGGGAAATGAGAGTTAAATTTGCCCGTCCAGACACCTCCAGCTAGTCTCTCATTTGTTCTCGCTATTCCTGTTCATCTTCCGCAGAAATTGCAAACTGGGCCAAACAGGAGGTTAAAGGGACTGACTCTCCAAGTCGGGAGGGTGTTAGTAAAGCGTCTGGAATGTTGCACCCGAGTACCAGGGTACGAAAACTGAGACATATTTGAACACGTCTCCCGATCACATGGTTGATCATACTCTAGGTTCCACATGCATGTTTTAGCTGAAGGAAGAATACCTTAAACCTGGGTAGTTGAAACCCGTGGAATGGGTACCATGCAATATGACTTCAAAGGGTCTTCATTTGCTCACCGAACTTCTCCAATCCTATCACTGCTGCGTTTATGCCCCTGTACACATGCTTGATTCTCTTTCGGAGACATAGCAATCCATAGGTTTTAAGATACTTACTAGTCAGGTACATTCTTAGGCATTTAATATGCGGTGTTGAGTCCATTTCGTTGAGCAAGGAGTAGCTCTTGTCTATTCCATATTTGGCTTAAGGAACTTTATCTGTGCTCATTTCAATCTCTGGTTTTATGCAGCACCCCAACTCACCTTTACCCTTAAGCAAGCATAAGTTGGTTTCCTAAATTTGAGACCCTGTTCTGTTCTGTAATTCAGTTCCTGTGTAGCCAAGTTTACATTCCGTGTATTACTGATATCTTATGATGTTTCTTTTTCTGTGTGACTTATTTCAGTTAGAATCATCATACCTGAATCCACTCATTGTGCTGCTAAGGGCCTGATGACATAGATTTCATTGCTGAGTGATATTGCTTTGTAAGTAAATACCACAACTTCTTTATCCATTTTTCACTTTCTGCGATGTTGAACTTGTACGGTAAACGAGGTTCTTGTAAACAGAGGCGTCCCAAACTTTGGGGTGGCTGTGTCTTTTTGATTTTAATTTCCCTAAGCTATAGGACCATAAGTGGAAGTGCCCTAGGCTCTGTTGCTTTGTTTTTTAGATGTTTCAGGAAACACCATACACTTCTCCCGAGTGTCTGTTGGCAATTTACATCCCGCCCATCAGCATAACAAGGCTCCCAGTTCTCCATGGCCTGTCCTGCCTTTCTGGATTTTACACTTTTTTCAGATGGCCCTTTTGACCGGGGGGAAGTGAGACTTCATTGTAGTGCAGATTTCCTTTGCAAGCTTGCTTGGTTGGCCAAAAAGGGCGTATGCGTTTCTTCCTGAATATATTCAGGAAAAAACGCATACGCCCTTTTTGGCCAAGTGCATCATTGTGGACGTTCTGCCTCTTTTCCTATGCTTTCAATGCAATTCCAGTCTGCCTCCTGAAATCGGTTTCCTGCAATTCTGCCCCGCTTTCAAGTCCTCTTGGCAGCCTTACTTCAGTATATTTTTGGACGATAGCTGTCATTTATAACTCTGCAGGTTTGTGAATTACAGTGCCCCTGAGCTCCTTTCTTCAACTCGCTTTCTTTTGAGCTGGCCGCAACACCGCAGGATGGCTTCAGGCCCTAATCTGGTTCCGGCACGGCACGCTGAGCCTTTGGTTAATTCCTCTTCCTGGTGGGAAATGAGAGTTAAATTTGCCCGTCCAGACACCTCCAGCTAGTCTCTCATTGGTTCTCGCTATTCCTGTTCATCTTCCGCAGAAATTGCAAACTGGGCCAAACAGGAGGTTAAAGGGACTGACTCTCCAAGTCGGGAGGGTGTTAGTAAAGCGTCTGGAATGTTGCACCCGAGTACCAGGGTACAAAAACTGAGACATATTTGAACACGTCTCCCGATCACATGGTTGATCATACTCTAGGTTCCACATGCATGTTTTAGCTGAAGGAAGAATACCTTAAACCTGGGTAGTTGAAACCCGTGGAATGGGTACCATGCAATATGACTTCAAAGGGTCTTTATTTGCTCACCGAACCTCTCCAATCCTATCACTGCTGCGTTTATGCCCCTGTACACATGCTTGATTCTCTTTCGGAGACATAGCAATCCATAGGTTTTAAGATACTTACTAGTCAGGTACATTCTTAGGCATTTAATATGCGGTGTTGAGTCCATTTCGTTGAGCAAGGAGTAGCTCTTGTCTATTCCATATTTGGCTTAAGGAACTTTATCTGTGCTCATTTCAATCTCTGGTTTTATGCAGCACCCCAACTCACCTTTCCCCTTAAGCAAGCATAAGTTGGTTTTCTAAATTTGAGACCCTGTTCTGTTCTGTAATTCAGTTCCTGTGTAGCCAAGTTTACATTCCGTGTATTACTGATATCTTATGATGTTTCTTTTTCTGTGTGACTTATTTCAGTTAGAATCATCATACCTGCATCCACTCATTGTGCTGCTAAGGGCCTGATGACATAGATTTCATTGCTGAGTGATATTGCTTTGTAAGTAAATACCACAACTTCTTTATCCATTTTTCACTTTCTGCGATGTTGAACTTGTACTGTAAACGAGGTTCTTGTAAACAGAGGCGTCCCAAACTTTGGGGTGGCTGTGTCTTTTTGATTTTAATTTCCCTAAGCTATAGGACCATAAGTGGAAGTGCCCTAGGCTCTGTTGCTTTGTTTTTTAGATGTTTCAGGAAACACCATACACTTCTCCCGAGTGTCTGTTGGCAATTTACATCCCGCCCATCAGCATAACAAGGCTCCCAGTTCTCCATGGCCTGTCCTGCCTTTCTGGATTTTACACTTTTTTCAGATGGCCCTTTTGACCGGGGGGAAGTGAGACTTCATTGTAGTGCAGATTTCCTTTGCAAGCTTGCTTGGTTGGCCAAAAAGGGCGTATGCGTTTTTTCCTGAATATATTCAGGAAAAAACGCATACGCCCTTTTTGGCCAAGTGCATCATTGTGGACGTTCTGCCTCTTTTCCTATGCTTTCAATGCAATTCCAGTCTACCTCCTGAAATCGGTTTCCTGCAATTCTGCCCCGCTTTCAAGTCCTCTTGGCAGCCTTACTTCAGTATATTTTTGGACGATAGCTGTCATTTATAACTCTGCAGGTTTGTGAATTACAGTGCCCCTGAGCTCCTTTCTTCAACTCGCTTTCTTTTGAGCTGGCCGCAACACCGCAGGATGGCTTCAGGCCCTAATCTGGTTCCGGCACGGCACGCTGAGCCTTTGGTTAATTCCTCTTCCTGGTGGGAAATGAGAGTTAAATTTGCCCGTCCAGACACCTCCAGCTAGTCTCTCATTGGTTCTCGCTATTCCTGTTCATCTTCCGCAGAAATTGCAAACTGGGCCAAACAGGAGGTTAAAGGGACTGACTCTCCAAGTCGGGAGGGTGTTAGTAAAGCGTCTGGAATGTTGCACCCGAGTACCAGGGTACGAAAACTGAGACATATTTGAACACGTTTCCCGATCACATGGTTGATCATACTCTAGGTTCCACATGCATGTTTTAGCTGAAGGAAGAATCCGTGAAACCTGGAGAGTTGAGACCCGTGGAATGGGTACCATGCAATATGACTTCAAAGGGTCTTCATTTGCTCACCGAACCTCTCCAATCCTATCACTGCTGCGTTTATGCCCCTGTACACATGCTTGATTCTCTTTCGGAGACATAGCAATCCATAGGTTTTAAGATACTTACTAGTCAGGTACATTCTTAGGCATTTAATATGCGGTGTTGAGTCCATTTCGTTGAGCAAGGAGTAGCTCTTGTCTATTCCATATTTGGCTTAAGGAACTTTATCTGTGCTCATTTCAATCTCTGGTTTTATGCAGCACCCCAACTCACCTTTACCCTTAAGCAAGCATAAGTTGGTTTTCTAAATTTGAGACCCTGTTCTGTTCTGTAATTCAGTTCCTGTGTAGCCAAGTTTACATTCCATGTATTACTGATATCTTATGATGTTTCTTTTTCTGTGTGACTTATTTCAGTTAGAATCATCATACCTGAATCCACTCATTGTGCTGCTAAGGGCCTGATGACATAGATTTCATTGCTGACTGATATTGCTTTGTAAGTAAATACCACAACTTCTTTATCCATTTTTCACTTTCTGCGATGTTGAACTTGTACTGTAAACGAGGTTCTTGTAAACAGAGGCGTCCCAATGTTTGGGGTGGCTGTGTCTTTTTGATTTTAATTTCCCTAAGCTATAGGACCATAAGTGGAAGTGCCCTAGGCTCTGTTGCTTTGTTTTTTAGATGTTTCAGGAAACACCATACACTTCTCCCGAGTGTCTGTTGGCAATTTACATCCCGCCCATCAGCATAACAAGGCTCCCAGTTCTCCATGGCCTGTCCTGCCTTTCTGGATTTTACACTTTTTTCAGATGGCCCTTTTGACCGGGGGGAAGTGAGACTTCATTGTAGTGCAGATTTCCTTTGCAAGCTTGCTTGGTTGGCCAAAACGGGCGTATGCGTTTCTTCCTGAATATATTCAGGAAAAAACGCATACGCCCTTTTTGGCCAAGTGCATCATTGTGGACGTTCTGCCTCTTTTCCTATGCTTTCAATGCAATTCCAGTCTACCTCCTGAAATCGGTTTCCTGCAATTCTGCCCCGCTTTCAAGTCCTCTTGGCAGCCTTACTTCAGTATATTTTTGGACGATAGCTGTCATTTATAACTCTGCAGGTTTGTGAATTACAGTGCCCCTGAGCTCCTTTCTTCAACTCGCTTTCTTTTGAGCTGGCCGCAACACCGCAGGATGGCTTCAGGCCCTAATCTGGTTCCGGCACGGCACGCTGAGCCTTTGGTTAATTCCTCTTCCTGGTGGGAAATGAGAGTTAAATTTGCCCGTCCAGACACCTCCAGCTAGTCTCTCATTGGTTCTCGCTATTCCTGTTCATCTTCCGCAGAAATTGCAAACTGGGCCAAACAGGAGGTTAAAGGGACTGACTCTCCAAGTCGGGAGGGTGTTAGTAAAGCGTCTGGAATGTTGCACCCGAGTACCAGGGTACGAAAACTGAGACATATTTGAACAGGTCTCCCGATCACATGGTTGATCATACTCTAGGTTCCACATGCATGTTTTAGCTGAAGGAAGAATACCTTAAACCTGGGTAGTTGAAACCCGTGGAATGGGTACCATGCAATATGACTTCAAAGGGTCTTCATTTGCTCACCGAACCTCTCCAATCCTATCACTGCTGCGTTTATGCCCCTGTACACATGCTTGATTCTCTTTCGGAGACATAGCAATCCATAGGTTTTAAGATACTTACTAGTCAGGTACATTCTTAGGCATTTAATATGCGGTGTTGAGTCCATTTCGTTGAGCAAGGAGTAGCTCTTGTCTATTCCATATTTGGCTTAAGGAACTTTATCTGTGCTCATTTCAATCTCTGGTTTTATGCAGCACCCAAATCACCTTTCCCCTTAAGCAAGCATAAGTTGGTTTTCTAAATTTGAGACCCTGTTCTGTTCTGTAATTCAGTTCCTGTGTAGCCAAGTTTAAATTCCGTGTATTACTGATATCTTATGATGTTTCTTTTTCTGTGTGACTTATTTCAGTTAGAATCATCATACCTGAATCCACTCATTGTGCTGCTAAGGGCCTGATGACATAGATTTCATTGCTGACTGATATTGCTTTGTAAGTAAATACCACAACTTCTTTATCCATTTTTCACTTTCTGCGATGTTGAACTTGTACTGTAAACGAGGTTCTTGTAAACAGAGGCGTCCCAAACTTTGGGGTGGCTGTGTCTTTTTGATTTTAATTTCCCTAAGCTATAGGACCATAAGTGGAAGTGCCCTAGGCTCTGTTGCTTTGTTTTTTAGATGTTTCAGGAAACACCATACACTTCTCCCGAGTGTCTGTTGGCAATTTACATCCCGCCCATCAGCATAACAAGGCTCCCAGTTCTCCATGGCCTGTCCTGCCTTTCTGGATTTTACACTTTTTTCAGATGGCCCTTTTGACCGGGGGGAAGTGAGACTTCATTGTAGTGCAGATTTCCTTTGCAAGCTTGCTTGGTTGGCCAAAACGGGCGTATGCGTTTCTTCCTGAATATATTCAGGAAAAAACGCATACGCCCTTTTTGGCCAAGTGCATCATTGTGGACGTTCTGCCTCTTTTCCTATGCTTTCAATGCAATTCCAGTCTACCTCCTGAAATCGGTTTCCTGCAATTCTGCCCCGCTTTCAAGTCCTCTTGGCAGCCTTACTTCAGTATATTTTTGGACGATAGCTGTCATTTATAACTCTGCAGGTTTGTGAATTACAGTGCCCCTGAGCTCCTTTCTTCAACTCGCTTTCTTGTGAGCTGGCCGCAACACCGCAGGATGGCTTCAGGCCCTAATCTGGTTCCGGCACGGCACGCTGAGCCTTTGGTTAATTCCTCTTCCTGGTGGGAAATGAGAGTTAAATTTGCCCGTCCAGACACCTCCAGCTAGTCTCTCATTTGTTCTCGCTATTCCTGTTCATCTTCCGCAGAAATTGCAAACTGGGCCAAACAGGAGGTTAAAGGGACTGACTCTCCAAGTCGGGAGGGTGTTAGTAAAGCGTCTGGAATGTTGCACCCGAGTACCAGGGTATGAAAACTGAGACATATTTGAACACATCTCCCGATCACATGGTTGATCATACTCTAGGTTCCACATGCATGTTTTAGCTGAAGGAAGAATACCTTAAACCTGGGTAGTTGAAACCCGTGGAATGGGTACCATGCAATATGACTTCAAAGGGTCTTCATTTGCTCACCGAACCTCTCCAATCCTATCACTGCTGCGTTTATGCCCCTGTGCACATGCTTGATTCTCTTTCGGAGACATAGCAATCCATAGGTTTTAAGATACTTACTAGTCAGGTACATTCTTAGGCATTTAATATGCGGTGTTGAGTCCATTTCGTTGAGCAAGGAGTAGCTCTTGTCTATTCCATATTTGGCTTAAGGAACTTTATCTGTGCTCATTTCAATCTCTGGTTTTATGCAGCACCCCAACTCACCTTTCCCCTTAAGCAAGCATAAGTTGGTTTTCTAAATTTGAGACCCTGTTCTGTTCTGTAATTCAGTTCCTGTGGAGCCAAGTTTACATTCCGTGTATTACTGATATCTTATGATGTTTCTTTTTCTGTGTGACTTATTTCAGTTAGAATCATCATACCTGAATCCACTCATTGTGCTGCTAAGGGCCTGATGACATAGATTTCATTGCTGACTGATATTGCTTTGTAAGTAAATACCACAACTTCTTTATCCATTTTTCACTTTCTGCGATGTTGAACTTGTACTGTAAACGAGGTTCTTGTAAACAGAGGCGTCCCAAACTTTGGGGTGGCTGTGTCTTTTTGATTTTAATTTCCCTAAGCTATAGGACCATAAGTGGAAGTGCCCTAGGCTCTGTTGCTTTGTTTTTTAGATGTTTCAGGAAACACCATACACTTCTCCCGAGTGTCTGTTGGCAATTTACATCCCGCCCATCAGCATAACAAGGCTCCCAGTTCTCCATGGCCTGTCCTGCCTTTCTGGATTTTACACTTTTTTCAGATGGCCCTTTTGACCGGGGGGAAGTGAGACTTCATTGTAGTGCAGATTTCCTTTGCAAGCTTGCTTGGTTGGCCAAAAAGGGCGTATGCGTTTCTTCCTGAATATATTCAGGAAAAAACGCATACGCCCTTTTTGGCCAAGTGCATCATTGTGGACGTTCTGCCTCTTTTCCTATGCTTTCAATGCAATTCCAGTCTACCTCCTGAAATCGGTTTCCTGCAATTCTGCCCCGCTTTCAAGTCCTCTTGGCAGCCTTACTTCAGTATATTTTTGGACGATAGCTGTCATTTATAACTCTGCAGGTTTGTGAATTACAGTGCCCCTGAGCTCCTTTCTTCAACTCGCTTTCTTTTGAGCTGGCCGCAACACCGCAGGATGGCTTCAGGCCCTAATCTGGTTCCGGCACGGCACGCTGAGCCTTTGGTTAATTCCTCTTCCTGGTGGGAAATGAGAGTTATATTTGCCCGTCCAGACACCTCCAGCTAGTCTCTCATTGGTTCTCGCTATTCCTGTTCATCTTCCGCAGAAATTGCAAACTGGGCCAAACAGGAGGTTAAAGGGACTGACTCTCCAAGTCGGGAGGGTGTTAGTAAAGCGTCTGGAATGTTGCACCCGAGTACCAGGGTACGAAAACTGAGACATATTTGAACACGTCTCCCGATCACATGGTTGATCATACTCTAGGTTCCACATGCATGTTTTAGCTGAAGGAAGAATACCTTAAACCTGGGTAGTTGAAACCCGTGGAATGGGTACCATGCAATATGACTTCAAAGGGTCTTCATTTGCTCACCGAACCTCTCCAATCCTATCACTGCTGCGTTTATGCCCCTGTACACATGCTTGATTCTCTTTCGGAGACATAGCAATCCATAGGTTTTAAGATACTTACTAGTCAGGTACATTCTTAGGCATTTAATATGCGGTGTTGAGTCCATTTCGTTGAGCAAGGAGTAGCTCTTGTCTATTCCATATTTGGCTTAAGGAACTTTATCTGTGCTCATTTCAATCTCTGGTTTTATGCAGCACCCCAACTCACCTTTCCCCTTAAGCAAGCATAAGTTGGTTTTCTAAATTTGAGACCCTGTTCTGTTCTGTAATTCAGTTCCTGTGTAGCCAAGTTTACATTCCGTGTATTACTGATATCTTATGATGTTTCTTTTTCTGTGTGACTTATTTCAGTTAGAATCATCATACCTGAATCCACTCATTGTGCTGCTAAGGGCCTGATGACATAGATTTCATTGCTGAGTGATATTGCTTTGTAAGTAAATACCACAACTTCTTTATCCATTTTTCACTTTCTGCGATGTTGAACTTGTACTGTAAACGAGGTTCTTGTAAACAGAGGCGTCCCAAACTTTGGGGTGGCTGTGTCTTTTTGATTTTAATTTCCCTAAGCTATAGGACCATAAGTGGAAGTGCCCTAGGCTCTGTTGCTTTGTTTTTTAGATGTTTCAGGAAACACCATACACTTCTCCCGAGTGTCTGTTGGCAATTTACATCCCGCCCATCAGCATAACAAGGCTCCCAGTTCTCCATGGCCTGTCCTGCCTTTCTGGATTTTACACTTTTTTCAGATGGCCCTTTTGACCGGGGGGAAGTGAGACTTCATTGTAGTGCAGATTTCCTTTGCAAGCTTGCTTGGTTGGCCAAAAAGGGCGTATGCGTTTTTTCCTGAATATATTCAGGAAAAAACGCATACGCCCTTTTTGGCCAAGTGCATCATTGTGGACGTTCTGCCTCTTTTCCTATGCTTTCAATGCAATTCCAGTCTACCTCCTGAAATCGGTTTCCTGCAATTCTGCCCCGCTTTCAAGTCCTCTTGGCAGCCTTACTTCAGTATATTTTTGGACGATAGCTGTCATTTATAACTCTGCAGGTTTGTGAATTACAGTGCCCCTGAGCTCCTTTCTTCAACTCGCTTTCTTTTGAGCTGACCGCAACACCGCAGGATGGCTTCAGGCCCTAATCTGGTTCCGTCACGGCATGCTGAGCCTTTGGTTATTTCCTCTTCCTGGTGGGAAATGAGAGTTAAATTTGCCCGTCCAGACACCTCCAGCTAGTCTCTCATTGGTTCTCCCTATTTCTGTTCATCTTCCGCAGAAATTGCAAACTGGGCCAAACAGGAGCTTAAAGGTGCTGACTCTCCAAGTGCGGAGAGTGTTAGTAAAGCGTCTGGAATGTTGCACCCGAGTACCAGGGGAGGAAAACTGAGACATATTTGAACACGTCTCCCGATCACATGGTTGATCATACTCTAGGTTCCACATGCATGTTTTAGCTGAAGGAAGAATACCTTAAACCTGGGTAGTTGAAACCCGTGGAATGGGTACCATGCAATATGACTTCAAAGGGTCTTCATTTGCTCACCGAACCTCTCCAATCCTATCACTGCTGCGTTTATGCCCCTGTACACATGCTTGATTCTCTTTCGGAGACATAGCAATCCATAGGTTTTAAGATACTTACTAGTCAGGTACATTCTTAGGCGTTTAATATGCGGTGTTGAGTCCATTTCGTTGAGCAAGGAGTAGCTCTTGTCTATTCCATATTTGGCTTAAGGAACTTTATCTGTGCTCATTTCAATCTCTGGTTTTATGCAGCACCCCAACTCACCTTTACCCTTAAGCAAGCATAAGTTGGTTTTCTAAATTTGAGACCCTGTTCTGTTCTGTAATTCAGTTCCTGTGTAGCCAAGTTTACATTCTGTGTATTACTGATATCTTATGATGTTTCTTTTTCTGTGTGACTTATTTCAGTTAGAATCATCATACCTGAATCCACTCATTGTGCTGCTAAGGGCCTGATGACATAGATTTCATTGCTGAGTGATATTGCTTTGTAAGTAAATACCACAACTTCTTTATCCATTTTTCACTTTCTGCGATGTTGAACTTGTACTGTAAACGAGGTTCTTGTAAACAGAGACGTCCCAAACTTTGGGGTGGCTGTGTCTTTTTGATTTTAATTTCCCTAAGCTATAGGACCATAAGTGGAAGTGCCCTAGGCTCTGTTGCTTTGTTTTTTAGATGTTTCAGGAAACACCATACACTTCTCCCGAGTGTCTGTTGGCAATTTACATCCCGCCCATCAGCATAACAAGGCTCCCAGTTCTCCATGGCCTGTCCTGCCTTTCTGGATTTTACACTTTTTTCAGATGGCCCTTTTGACCGGGGGGAAGTGAGACTTCATTGTAGTGCAGATTTCCTTTGCAAGCTTGCTTGGTTGGCCAAAAAGGGCGTATGCGTTTTTTCCTGAATATATTCAGGAAAAAACGCATACGCCCTTTTTGGCCAAGTGCATCATTGTGGACGTTCTGCCTCTTTTCCTATGCTTTCAATGCAATTCCAGTCTACCTCCTGAAATCGGTTTCCTGCAATTCTGCCCCGCTTTCAAGTCCTCTTGGCAGCCTTACTTCAGTATATTTTTGGACGATAGCTGTCATTTATAACTCTGCAGGTTTGTGAATTACAGTGCCCCTGAGCTCCTTTCTTCAACTCGCTTTCTTTTGAGCTGACCGCAACACCGCAGGATGGCTTCAGGCCCTAATCTGGTTCCGTCACGGCATGCTGAGCCTTTGGTTATTTCCTCTTCCTGGTGGGAAATGAGAGTTAAATTTGCCCGTCCAGACACCTCCAGCTAGTCTCTCATTGGTTCTCCCTATTTCTGTTCATCTTCCGCAGAAATTGCAAACTGGGCCAAACAGGAGCTTAAAGGTGCTGACTCTCCAAGTGCGGAGAGTGTTAGTAAAGCGTCTGGAATGTTGCACCCGAGTACCAGGGGAGGAAAACTGAGACATATTTGAACACGTCTCCCGATCACATGGTTGATCATACTCTAGGTTCCACATGCATGTTTTAGCTGAAGGAAGAATACCTTAAACCTGGGTAGTTGAAACCCGTGGAATGGGTACCATGCAATATGACTTCAAAGGGTCTTCATTTGCTCACCGAACCTCTCCAATCCTATCACTGCTGCGTTTATGCCCCTGTACACATGCTTGATTCTCTTTCGGAGACATAGCAATCCATAGGTTTTAAGATACTTACTAGTCAGGTACATTCTTAGGCGTTTAATATGCGGTGTTGAGTCCATTTCGTTGAGCAAGGAGTAGCTCTTGTCTATTCCATATTTGGCTTAAGGAACTTTATCTGTGCTCATTTCAATCTCTGGTTTTATGCAGCACCCCAACTCACCTTTACCCTTAAGCAAGCATAAGTTGGTTTTCTAAATTTGAGACCCTGTTCTGTTCTGTAATTCAGTTCCTGTGTAGCCAAGTTTACATTCTGTGTATTACTGATATCTTATGATGTTTCTTTTTCTGTGTGACTTATTTCAGTTAGAATCATCATACCTGAATCCACTCATTGTGCTGCTAAGGGCCTGATGACATAGATTTCATTGCTGAGTGATATTGCTTTGTAAGTAAATACCACAACTTCTTTATCCATTTTTCACTTTCTGCGATGTTGAACTTGTACTGTAAACGAGGTTCTTGTAAACAGAGACGTCCCAAACTTTGGGGTGGCTGTGTCTTTTTGATTTTAATTTCCCTAAGCTATAGGACCATAAGTGGAAGTGCCCTAGGCTCTGTTGCTTTGTTTTTTAGATGTTTCAGGAAACACCATACACTTCTCCCGAGTGTCTGTTGGCAATTTACATCCCGCCCATCAGCATAACAAGGCTCCCAGTTCTCCATGGCCTGTCCTGCCTTTCTGGATTTTACACTTTTTTCAGATGGCCCTTTTGACCGGGGGGAAGTGAGACTTCATTGTAGTGCAGATTTCCTTTGCAAGCTTGCTTGGTTGGCCAAAAAGGGCGTATGCGTTTTTTCCTGAATATATTCAGGAAAAAACGCATACGCCCTTTTTGGCCAAGTGCATCATTGTGGACGTTCTGCCTCTTTTCCTATGCTTTCAATGCAATTCCAGTCTACCTCCTGAAATCGGTTTCCTGCAATTCTGCCCCGCTTTCAAGTCCTCTTGGCAGCCTTACTTCAGTATATTTTTGGACGATAGCTGTCATTTATAACTCTGCAGGTTTGTGAATTACAGTGCCCCTGAGCTCCTTTCTTCAACTCGCTTTCTTTTGAGCTGACCGCAACACCGCAGGATGGCTTCAGGCCCTAATCTGGTTCCGTCACGGCATGCTGAGCCTTTGGTTATTTCCTCTTCCTGGTGGGAAATGAGAGTTAAATTTGCCCGTCCAGACACCTCCAGCTAGTCTCTCATTGGTTCTCCCTATTTCTGTTCATCTTCCGCAGAAATTGCAAACTGGGCCAAACAGGAGCTTAAAGGTGCTGACTCTCCAAGTGCGGAGAGTGTTAGTAAAGCGTCTGGAATGTTGCACCCGAGTACCAGGGGAGGAAAACTGAGACATATTTGAACACGTCTCCCGATCACATGGTTGATCATACTCTAGGTTCCACATGCATGTTTTAGCTGAAGGAAGAATACCTTAAACCTGGGTAGTTGAAACCCGTGGAATGGGTACCATGCAATATGACTTCAAAGGGTCTTCATTTGCTCACCGAACCTCTCCAATCCTATCACTGCTGCGTTTATGCCCCTGTACACATGCTTGATTCTCTTTCGGAGACATAGCAATCCATAGGTTTTAAGATACTTACTAGTCAGGTACATTCTTAGGCGTTTAATATGCGGTGTTGAGTCCATTTCGTTGAGCAAGGAGTAGCTCTTGTCTATTCCATATTTGGCTTAAGGAACTTTATCTGTGCTCATTTCAATCTCTGGTTTTATGCAGCACCCCAACTCACCTTTACCCTTAAGCAAGCATAAGTTGGTTTTCTAAATTTGAGACCCTGTTCTGTTCTGTAATTCAGTTCCTGTGTAGCCAAGTTTACATTCTGTGTATTACTGATATCTTATGATGTTTCTTTTTCTGTGTGACTTATTTCAGTTAGAATCATCATACCTGAATCCACTCATTGTGCTGCTAAGGGCCTGATGACATAGATTTCATTGCTGAGTGATATTGCTTTGTAAGTAAATACCACAACTTCTTTATCCATTTTTCACTTTCTGCGATGTTGAACTTGTACTGTAAACGAGGTTCTTGTAAACAGAGACGTCCCAAACTTTGGGGTGGCTGTGTCTTTTTGATTTTAATTTCCCTAAGCTATAGGACCATAAGTGGAAGTGCCCTAGGCTCTGTTGCTTTGTTTTTTAGATGTTTCAGGAAACACCATACACTTCTCCCGAGTGTCTGTTGGCAATTTACATCCCGCCCATCAGCATAACAAGGCTCCCAGTTCTCCATGGCCTGTCCTGCCTTTCTGGATTTTACACTTTTTTCAGATGGCCCTTTTGACCGGGGGGAAGTGAGACTTCATTGTAGTGCAGATTTCCTTTGCAAGCTTGCTTGGTTGGCCAAAAAGGGCGTATGCGTTTTTTCCTGAATATATTCAGGAAAAAACGCATACGCCCTTTTTGGCCAAGTGCATCATTGTGGACGTTCTGCCTCTTTTCCTATGCTTTCAATGCAATTCCAGTCTACCTCCTGAAATCGGTTTCCTGCAATTCTGCCCCGCTTTCAAGTCCTCTTGGCAGCCTTACTTCAGTATATTTTTGGACGATAGCTGTCATTTATAACTCTGCAGGTTTGTGAATTACAGTGCCCCTGAGCTCCTTTCTTCAACTCGCTTTCTTTTGAGCTGGCCGCAACACCGCAGGATGGCTTCAGGCCCTAATCTGGTTCCGGCACGGCACGCTGAGCCTTTGGTTAATTCCTCTTCCTGGTGGGAAATGAGAGTTAAATTTGCCCGTCCAGACACCTCCAGCTAGTCTCTCATTGGTTCTCGCTATTCCTGTTCATCTTCCGCAGAAATTGCAAACTGGGCCAAACAGGAGGTTAAAGGGACTGACTCTCCAAGTCGGGAGGGTGTTAGTAAAGCGTCTGGAATGTTGCACCTGAGTACCAGGGTACGAAAACTGAGACATATTTGAACACGTCTCCCGATCACATGGTTGATCATACTCTAGGTTCCACATGCATGTTTTAGCTGAAGGAAGAATACCTTAAACCTGGGTAGTTGAAACCCGTGGAATGGGTACCATGCAATATGACTTCAAAGGGTCTTCATTTGCTCACCGAACCTCTCCAATCCTATCACTGCTGCGTTTATGCCCCTGTACACATGCTTGATTCTCTTTCGGAGACATAGCAATCCATAGGTTTTAAGATACTTACTAGTCAGGTACATTCTTAGGCATTTAATATGCGGTGTTGAGTCCATTTCGTTGAGCAAGGAGTAGCTCTTGTCTATTCCATATTTGGCTTAAGGAACTTTATCTGTGCTCATTTCAATCTCTGGTTTTATGCAGCACCCCAACTCACCTTTCCCCTTAAGCAAGCATAAGTTGGTTTTCTAAATTTGAGACCCTGTTCTGTTCTGTAATTCAGTTCCTGTGTAGCCAAGTTTACATTCCGTGTATTACTGATATCTTATGATGTTTCTTTTTCTGTGTGACTTATTTCAGTTAGAATCATCATACCTGAATCCACTCATTGTGCTGCTAAGGGCCTGATGACATAGATTTCATTGCTGAGTGATATTGCTTTGTAAGTAAATACCACAACTTCTTTATCCATTTTTCACTTTCTGCGATGTTGAACTTGTACTGTAAACGAGGTTCTTGTAAACAGAGGCGTCCCAAACTTTGGGGTGGCTGTGTCTTTTTGATTTTAATTTCCCTAAGCTATAGGACCATAAGTGGAAGTGCCCTAGGCTCTGTTGCTTTGTTTTTTAGATGTTTCAGGAAACACCATACACTTCTCCCGAGTGTCTGTTGGCAATTTACATCCCGCCCATCAGCATAACAAGGCTCCCAGTTCTCCATGGCCTGTCCTGCCTTTCTGGATTTTACACTTTTTTCAGATGGCCCTTTTGACCCGGGGGAAGTGAGACTTCATTGTAGTGCAGATTTCCTTTGCAAGCTTGCTTGGTTGGCCAAAACGGGCGTATGCGTTTCTTCCTGAATATATTCAGGAAAAAACGCATACGCCCTTTTTGGCCAAGTGCATCATTGTGGACGTTCTGCCTCTTTTCCTATGCTTTCAATGCAATTCCAGTCTACCTCCTGAAATCGGTTTCCTGCAATTCTGCCCCGCTTTCAAGTCCTCTTGGCAGCCTTACTTCAGTATATTTTTGGACGATAGCTGTCATTTATAACTCTGCAGGTTTGTGAATTACAGTGCCCCTGAGCTCCTTTCTTCAACTCGCTTTCTTTTGAGCTGGCCGCAACACCGCAGGATGGCTTCAGGCCCTAATCTGGTTCCGGCACGGCACGCTGAGCCTTTGGTTAATTCCTCTTCCTGGTGGGAAATGAGAGTTAAATTTGCCCGTCCAGACACCTCCAGCTAGTCTCTCATTGGTTCTCGCTATTCCTGTTCATCTTCCGCAGAAATTGCAAACTGGGCCAAACAGGAGGTTAAAGGGACTGACTCTCCAAGTCGGGAGGGTGTTAGTAAAGCGTCTGGAATGTTGCACCCGAGTACCAGGGTACGAAAACTGAGACATATTTGAACACGTCTCCCGATCACATGGTTGATCATACTCTAGGTTCCACATGCATGTTTTAGCTGAAGGAAGAATACCTTAAACCTGGGTAGTTGAAACCCGTGGAATGGGTACCATGCAATATGACTTCAAAGGGTCTTCATTTGCTCACCGAACCTCTCCAATCCTATCACTGCTGCGTTTATGCCCCTGTACACATGCTTGATTCTCTTTCGGAGACATAGCAATCCATAGGTTTTAAGATACTTACTAGTCAGGTACATTCTTAGGCATTTAATATGCGGTGTTGAGTCCATTTCGTTGAGCAAGGAGTAGCTCTTGTCTATTCCATATTTGGCTTAAGGAACTTTATCTGTGCTCATTTCAATCTCTGGTTTTATGCAGCACCCCAACTCACCTTTCCCCTTAAGCAAGCATAAGTTGGTTTTCTAAATTTGAGACCCTGTTCTGTTCTGTAATTCAGTTCCTGTGTAGCCAAGTTTACATTCCGTGTATTACTGATATCTTATGATGTTTCTTTTTCTGTGTGACTTATTTCAGTTAGAATCATCATACCTGAATCCACTCATTGTGCTGCTAAGGGCCTGATGACATAGATTTCATTGCTGAGTGATATTGCTTTGTAAGTAAATACCACAACTTCTTTATCCATTTTTCACTTTCTGCGATGTTGAACTTGTACTGTAAACGAGGTTCTTGTAAACAGAGGCGTCCCAAACTTTGGGGTGGCTGTGTCTTTTTGATTTTAATTTCCCTAAGCTATAGGACCATAAGTGGAAGTGCCCTAGGCTCTGTTGCTTTGTTTTTTAGATGTTTCAGGAAACACCATACACTTCTCCCGAGTGTCTGTTGGCAATTTACATCCCGCCCATCAGCATAACAAGGCTCCCAGTTCTCCATGGCCTGTCCTGCCTTTCTGGATTTTACACTTTTTTCAGATGGCCCTTTTGACCCGGGGGAAGTGAGACTTCATTGTAGTGCAGATTTCCTTTGCAAGCTTGCTTGGTTGGCCAAAACGGGCGTATGCGTTTCTTCCTGAATATATTCAGGAAAAAACGCATACGCCCTTTTTGGCCAAGTGCATCATTGTGGACGTTCTGCCTCTTTTCCTATGCTTTCAATGCAATTCCAGTCTGCCTCCTGAAATCGGTTTCCTGCAATTCTGCCCCGCTTTCAAGTCCTCTTGGCAGCCTTACTTCAGTATATTTTTGGACGATAGCTGTCATTTATAACTCTGCAGGTTTGTGAATTACAGTGCCCCTGAGCTCCTTTCTTCAACTCGCTTTCTTTTGAGCTGGCCGCAACACCGCAGGATGGCTTCAGGCCCTAATCTGGTTCCGGCACGGCACGCTGAGCCTTTGGTTAATTCCTCTTCCTGGTGGGAAATGAGAGTTAAATTTGCCCGTCCAGACACCTCCAGCTAGTCTCTCATTGGTTCTCGCTATTCCTGTTCATCTTCCGCAGAAATTGCAAACTGGGCCAAACAGGAGGTTAAAGGGACTGACTCTCCAAGTCGGGAGGGTGTTAGTAAAGCGTCTGGAATGTTGCACCCGAGTACCAGGGTACGAAAACTGAGACATATTTGAACACGTCTCCCGATCACATGGTTGATCATACTCTAGGTTCCACATGCATGTTTTAGCTGAAGGAAGAATACCTTAAACCTGGGTAGTTGAAACCCGTGGAATGGGTACCATGCAATATGACTTCAAAGGGTCTTCATTTGCTCACCGAACCTCTCCAATCCTATCACTGCTGCGTTTATGCCCCTGTACACATGCTTGATTCTCTTTCGGAGACATAGCAATCCATAGGTTTTAAGATACTTACTAGTCAGGTACATTCTTAGGCATTTAATATGCGGTGTTGAGTCCATTTCGTTGAGCAAGGAGTAGCTCTTGTCTATTCCATATTTGGCTTAAGGAACTTTATCTGTGCTCATTTCAATCTCTGGTTTTATGCAGCACCCCAACTCACCTTTCCCCTTAAGCAAGCATAAGTTGGTTTTCTAAATTTGAGACCCTGTTCTGTTCTGTAATTCAGTTCCTGTGTAGCCAAGTTTACATTCCGTGTATTACTGATATCTTATGATGTTTCTTTTTCTGTGTGACTTATTTCAGTTAGAATCATCATACCTGCATCCACTCATTGTGCTGCTAAGGGCCTGATGACATAGATTTCATTGCTGAGTGATATTGCTTTGTAAGTAAATACCACAACTTCTTTATCCATTTTTCACTTTCTGCGATGTTGAACTTGTACGGTAAACGAGGTTCTTGTAAACAGAGGCGTCCCAAACTTTGGGGTGGCTGTGTCTTTTTGATTTTAATTTCCCTAAGCTATAGGACCATAAGTGGAAGTGCCCTAGGCTCTGTTGCTTTGTTTTTTAGATGTTTCAGGAAACACCATACACTTCTCCCGAGTGTCTGTTGGCAATTTACATCCCGCCCATCAGCATAACAAGGCTCCCAGTTCTCCATGGCCTGTCCTGCCTTTCTGGATTTTACACTTTTTTCAGATGGCCCTTTTGACCGGGGGGAAGTGAGACTTCATTGTAGTGCAGATTTCCTTTGCAAGCTTGCTTGGTTGGCCAAAAAGGGCGTATGCGTTTCTTCCTGAATATATTCAGGAAAAAACGCATACGCCCTTTTTGGCCAAGTGCATCATTGTGGACGTTCTGCCTCTTTTCCTATGCTTTCAATGCAATTCCAGTCTGCCTCCTGAAATCGGTTTCCTGCAATTCTGCCCCGCTTTCAAGTCCTCTTGGCAGCCTTACTTCAGTATATTTTTGGACGATAGCTGTCATTTATAACTCTGCAGGTTTGTGAATTACAGTGCCCCTGAGCTCCTTTCTTCAACTCGCTTTCTTTTGAGCTGGCCGCAACACCGCAGGATGGCTTCAGGCCCTAATCTGGTTCCGGCACGGCACGCTGAGCCTTTGGTTAATTCCTCTTCCTGGTGGGAAATGAGAGTTAAATTTGCCCGTCCAGACACCTCCAGCTAGTCTCTCATTGGTTCTCGCTATTCCTGTTCATCTTCCGCAGAAATTGCAAACTGGGCCAAACAGGAGGTTAAAGGGACTGACTCTCCAAGTCGGGAGGGTGTTAGTAAAGCGTCTGGAATGTTGCACCCGAGTACCAGGGTACGAAAACTGAGACATATTTGAACACGTCTCCCGATCACATGGTTGATCATACTCTAGGTTCCACATGCATGTTTTAGCTGAAGGAAGAATACCTTAAACCTGGGTAGTTGAAACCCGTGGAATGGGTACCATGCAATATGACTTCAAAGGGTCTTCATTTGCTCACCGAACCTCTCCAATCCTATCACTGCTGCGTTTATGCCCCTGTACACATGCTTGATTCTCTTTCGGAGACATAGCAATCCATAGGTTTTAAGATACTTACTAGTCAGGTACATTCTTAGGCATTTAATATGCGGTGTTGAGTCCATTTCGTTGAGCAAGGAGTAGCTCTTGTCTATTCCATATTTGGCTTAAGGAACTTTATCTGTGCTCATTTCAATCTCTGGTTTTATGCAGCACCCCAACTCACCTTTCCCCTTAAGCAAGCATAAGTTGGTTTTCTAAATTTGAGACCCTGTTCTGTTCTGTAATTCAGTTCCTGTGTAGCCAAGTTTACATTCCGTGTATTACTGATATCTTATGATGTTTCTTTTTCTGTGTGACTTATTTCAGTTAGAATCATCATACCTGCATCCACTCATTGTGCTGCTAAGGGCCTGATGACATAGATTTCATTGCTGAGTGATATTGCTTTGTAAGTAAATACCACAACTTCTTTATCCATTTTTCACTTTCTGCGATGTTGAACTTGTACTGTAAACGAGGTTCTTGTAAACAGAGGCGTCCCAAACTTTGGGGTGGCTGTGTCTTTTTGATTTTAATTTCCCTAAGCTATAGGACCATAAGTGGAAGTGCCCTAGGCTCTGTTGCTTTGTTTTTTAGATGTTTCAGGAAACACCATACACTTCTCCCGAGTGTCTGTTGGCAATTTACATCCCGCCCATCAGCATAACAAGGCTCCCAGTTCTCCATGGCCTGTCCTGCCTTTCTGGATTTTACACTTTTTTCAGATGGCCCTTTTGACCCGGGGGAAGTGAGACTTCATTGTAGTGCAGATTTCCTTTGCAAGCTTGCTTGGTTGGCCAAAACGGGCGTATGCGTTTCTTCCTGAATATATTCAGGAAAAAACGCATACGCCCTTTTTGGCCAAGTGCATCATTGTGGACGTTCTGCCTCTTTTCCTATGCTTTCAATGCAATTCCAGTCTACCTCCTGAAATCGGTTTCCTGCAATTCTGCCCCGCTTTCAAGTCCTCTTGGCAGCCTTACTTCAGTATATTTTTGGACGATAGCTGTCATTTATAACTCTGCAGGTTTGTGAATTACAGTGCCCCTGAGCTCCTTTCTTCAACTCGCTTTCTTTTGAGCTGGCCGCAACACCGCAGGATGGCTTCAGGCCCTAATCTGGTTCCGGCACGGCACGCTGAGCCTTTGGTTAATTCCTCTTCCTGGTGGGAAATGAGAGTTAAATTTGCCCGTCCAGACACCTCCAGCTAGTCTCTCATTGGTTCTCGCTATTCCTGTTCATCTTCCGCAGAAATTGCAAACTGGGCCAAACAGGAGGTTAAAGGGACTGACTCTCCAAGTCGGGAGGGTGTTAGTAAAGCGTCTGGAATGTTGCACCCGAGTACCAGGGTACGAAAACTGAGACATATTTGAACACGTCTCCCGATCGCATGGTTGATCATACTCTAGGTTCCACATGCATGTTTTAGCTGAAGGAAGAATACCTTAAACCTGGATAGTTGAAACCCGTGGAATGGGTACCATGCAATATGACTTCAAAGGGTCTTCATTTGCTCACCGAACCTCTCCAATCCTATCACTGCTGCGTTTATGCCCCTGTACACATGCTTGATTCTCTTTCGGAGACATAGCAATCCATAGGTTTTAAGATACTTACTAGTCAGGTACATTCTTAGGCATTTAATATGCGGTGTTGAGTCCATTTCGTTGAGCAAGGAGTAGCTCTTGTCTATTCCATATTTGGCTTAAGGAACTTTATCTGTGCTCATTTCAATCTCTGGTTTTATGCAGCACCCCAACTCACCTTTCCCCTTAAGCAAGCATAAGTTGGTTTTCTAAATTTGAGACCCTGTTCTGTTCTGTAATTCAGTTCCTGTGTAGCCAAGTTTACATTCCGTGTATTACTGATATCTTATGATGTTTCTTTTTCTGTGTGACTTATTTCAGTTAGAATCATCATACCTGAATCCACTCATTGTGCTGCTAAGGGCCTGATGACATAGATTTCATTGCTGAGTGATATTGCTTTGTAAGTAAATACCACAACTTCTTTATCCATTTTTCACTTTCTGCGATGTTGAACTTGTACTGTAAACGAGGTTCTTGTAAACAGAGGCGTCCCAATGTTTGGGGTGGCTGTGTCTTTTTGATTTTAATTTCCCTAAGCTATAGGACCATAAGTGGAAGTGCCCTAGGCTCTGTTGCTTTGTTTTTTAGATGTTTCAGGAAACACCATACACTTCTCCCGAGTGTCTGTTGGCAATTTACATCCCGCCCATCAGCATAACAAGGCTCCCAGTTCTCCATGGCCTGTCCTGCCTTTCTGGATTTTACACTTTTTTCAGATGGCCCTTTTGACCCGGGGGAAGTGAGACTTCATTGTAGTGCAGATTTCCTTTGCAAGCTTGCTTGGTTGGCCAAAACGGGCGTATGCGTTTCTTCCTGAATATATTCAGGAAAAAACGCATACGCCCTTTTTGGCCAAGTGCATCATTGTGGACGTTCTGCCTCTTTTCCTATGCTTTCAATGCAATTCCAGTCTACCTCCTGAAATCGGTTTCCTGCAATTCTGCCCCGCTTTCAAGTCCTCTTGGCAGCCTTACTTCAGTATATTTTTGGACGATAGCTGTCATTTATAACTCTGCAGGTTTGTGAATTACAGTGCCCCTGAGCTCCTTTCTTCAACTCGCTTTCTTTTGAGCTGGCCGCAACACCGCAGGATGGCTTCAGGCCCTAATCTGGTTCCGGCACGGCACGCTGAGCCTTTGGTTAATTCCTCTTCCTGGTGGGAAATGAGAGTTAAATTTGCCCGTCCAGACACCTCCAGCTAGTCTCTCATTGGTTCTCGCTATTCCTGTTCATCTTCCGCAGAAATTGCAAACTGGGCCAAACAGGAGGTTAAAGGGACTGACTCTCCAAGTCGGGAGGGTGTTAGTAAAGCGTCTGGAATGTTGCACCCGAGTACCAGGGTACGAAAACTGAGACATATTTGAACAGGTCTCCCGATCACATGGTTGATCATACTCTAGGTTCCACATGCATGTTTTAGCTGAAGGAAGAATACCTTAAACCTGGGTAGTTGAAACCCGTGGAATGGGTACCATGCAATATGACTTCAAAGGGTCTTCATTTGCTCACCGAACCTCTCCAATCCTATCACTGCTGCGTTTATGCCCCTGTACACATGCTTGATTCTCTTTCGGAGACATAGCAATCCATAGGTTTTAAGATACTTACTAGTCAGGTACATTCTTAGGCATTTAATATGCGGTGTTGAGTCCATTTCGTTGAGCAAGGAGTAGCTCTTGTCTATTCCATATTTGGCTTAAGGAACTTTATCTGTGCTCATTTCAATCTCTGGTTTTATGCAGCACCCCAACTCACCTTTCCCCTTAAGCAAGCATAAGTTGGTTTTCTAAATTTGAGACCCTGTTCTGTTCTGTAATTCAGTTCCTGTGTAGCCAAGTTTACATTCCGTGTATTACTGATATCTTATGATGTTTCTTTTTCTGTGTGACTTATTTCAGTTAGAATCATCATACCTGAATCCACTCATTGTGCTGCTAAGGGCCTGATGACATAGATTTCATTGCTGAGTGATATTGCTTTGTAAGTAAATACCACAACTTCTTTATCCATTTTTCACTTTCTGCGATGTTGAACTTGTACTGTAAACGAGGTTCTTGTAAACAGAGGCGTCCCAAACTTTGGGGTGGCTGTGTCTTTTTGATTTTAATTTCCCTAAGCTATAGGACCATAAGTGGAAGTGCCCTAGGCTCTGTTGCTTTGTTTTTTAGATGTTTCAGGAAACACCATACACTTCTCCCGAGTGTCTGTTGGCAATTTACATCCCGCCCATCAGCATAACAAGGCTCCCAGTTCTCCATGGCCTGTCCTGCCTTTCTGGATTTTACACTTTTTTCAGATGGCCCTTTTGACCGGGGGGAAGTGAGACTTCATTGTAGTGCAGATTTCCTTTGCAAGCTTGCTTGGTTGGCCAAAAAGGGCGTATGCGTTTTTTCCTGAATATATTCAGGAAAAAACGCATACGCCCTTTTTGGCCAAGTGCATCATTGTGGACGTTCTGCCTCTTTTCCTATGCTTTCAATGCAATTCCAGTCTACCTCCTGAAATCGGTTTCCTGCAATTCTGCCCCGCTTTCAAGTCCTCTTGGCAGCCTTACTTCAGTATATTTTTGGACGATAGCTGTCATTTATAACTCTGCAGGTTTGTGAATTACAGTGCCCCTGAGCTCCTTTCTTCAACTCGCTTTCTTTTGAGCTGGCCGCAACACCGCAGGATGGCTTCAGGCCCTAATCTGGTTCCGGCACGGCACGCTGAGCCTTTGGTTAATTCCTCTTCCTGGTGGGAAATGAGAGTTAAATTTGCCCGTCCAGACACCTCCAGCTAGTCTCTCATTGGTTCTCGCTATTCCTGTTCATCTTCCGCAGAAATTGCAAACTGGGCCAAACAGGAGGTTAAAGGGACTGACTCTCCAAGTCGGGAGGGTGTTAGTAAAGCGTCTGGAATGTTGCACCCGAGTACCAGGGTACGAAAACTGAGACATATTTGAACACGTCTCCCGATCACATGGTTGATCATACTCTAGGTTCCACATGCATGTTTTAGCTGAAGGAAGAATACCTTAAACCTGGGTAGTTGAAACCCGTGGAATGGGTACCATGCAATATGACTTCAAAGGGTCTTCATTTGCTCACCGAACCTCTCCAATCCTATCACTGCTGCGTTTATGCCCCTGTACACATGCTTGATTCTCTTTCGGAGACATAGCAATCCATAGGTTTTAAGATACTTACTAGTCAGGTACATTCTTAGGCATTTAATATGCGGTGTTGAGTCCATTTCGTTGAGCAAGGAGTAGCTCTTGTCTATTCCATATTTGGCTTAAGGAACTTTATCTGTGCTCATTTCAATCTCTGGTTTTATGCAGCACCCCAACTCACCTTTCCCCTTAAGCAAGCATAAGTTGGTTTTCTAAATTTGAGACCCTGTTCTGTTCTGTAATTCAGTTCCTGTGTAGCCAAGTTTACATTCCGTGTATTACTGATATCTTATGATGTTTCTTTTTCTGTGTGACTTATTTCAGTTAGAATCATCATACCTGAATCCACTCATTGTGCTGCTAAGGGCCTGATGACATAGATTTCATTGCTGACTGATATTGCTTTGTAAGTAAATACCACAACTTCTTTATCCATTTTTCACTTTCTGCGATGTTGAACTTGTACTGTAAACGAGGTTCTTGTAAACAGAGGCGTCCCAAACTTTGGGGTGGCTGTGTCTTTTTGATTTTAATTTCCCTAAGCTATAGGACCATAAGTGGAAGTGCCCTAGGCTCTGTTGCTTTGTTTTTTAGATGTTTCAGGAAACACCATACACTTCTCCCGAGTGTCTGTTGGCAATTTACATCCCGCCCATCAGCATAACAAGGCTCCCAGTTCTCCATGGCCTGTCCTGCCTTTCTGGATTTTACACTTTTTTCAGATGGCCCTTTTGACCCGGGGGAAGTGAGACTTCATTGTAGTGCAGATTTCCTTTGCAAGCTTGCTTGGTTGGCCAAAACGGGCGTATGCGTTTCTTCCTGAATATATTCAGGAAAAAACGCATACGCCCTTTTTGGCCAAGTGCATCATTGTGGACGTTCTGCCTCTTTTCCTATGCTTTCAATGCAATTCCAGTCTACCTCCTGAAATCGGTTTCCTGCAATTCTGCCCCGCTTTCAAGTCCTCTTGGCAGCCTTACTTCAGTATATTTTTGGACGATAGCTGTCATTTATAACTCTGCAGGTTTGTGAATTACAGTGCCCCTGAGCTCCTTTCTTCAACTCGCTTTCTTTTGAGCTGGCCGCAACACCGCAGGATGGCTTCAGGCCCTAATCTGGTTCCGGCACGGCACGCTGAGCCTTTGGTTAATTCCTCTTCCTGGTGGGAAATGAGAGTTAAATTTGCCCGTCCAGACACCTCCAGCTAGTCTCTCATTGGTTCTCGCTATTCCTGTTCATCTTCCGCAGAAATTGCAAACTGGGCCAAACAGGAGGTTAAAGGGACTGACTCTCCAAGTCGGGAGGGTGTTAGTAAAGCGTCTGGAATGTTGCACCCGAGTACCAGGGTACGAAAACTGAGACATATTTGAACAGGTCTCCCGATCACATGGTTGATCATACTCTAGGTTCCACATGCATGTTTTAGCTGAAGGAAGAATACCTTAAACCTGGGTAGTTGAAACCCGTGGAATGGGTACCATGCAATATGACTTCAAAGGGTCTTCATTTGCTCACCGAACCTCTCCAATCCTATCACTGCTGCGTTTATGCCCCTGTACACATGCTTGATTCTCTTTCGGAGACATAGCAATCCATAGGTTTTAAGATACTTACTAGTCAGGTACATTCTTAGGCATTTAATATGCGGTGTTGAGTCCATTTCGTTGAGCAAGGAGTAGCTCTTGTCTATTCCATATTTGGCTTAAGGAACTTTATCTGTGCTCATTTCAATCTCTGGTTTTATGCAGCACCCAAATCACCTTTACCCTTAAGCAAGCATAAGTTGGTTTTCTAAATTTGAGACCCTGTTCTGTTCTGTAATTCAGTTCCTGTGTAGCCAAGTTTACATTCCGTGTATTACTGATATCTTATGATGTTTCTTTTTCTGTGTGACTTATTTCAGTTAGAATCATCATACCTGAATCCACTCATTGTGCTGCTAAGGGCCTGATGACATAGATTTCATTGCTGAGTGATATTGCTTTGTAAGTAAATACCACAACTTCTTTATCCATTTTTCACTTTCTGCGATGTTGAACTTGTACTGTAAACGAGGTTCTTGTAAACAGAGGCGTCCCAAACTTTGGGGTGGCTGTGTCTTTTTGATTTTAATTTCCCTAAGCTATAGGACCATAAGTGGAAGTGCCCTAGGCTCTGTTGCTTTGTTTTTTAGATGTTTCAGGAAACACCATACACTTCTCCCGAGTGTCTGTTGGCAATTTACATCCCGCCCATCAGCATAACAAGGCTCCCAGTTCTCCATGGCCTGTCCTGCCTTTCTGGATTTTACACTTTTTTCAGATGGCCCTTTTGACCGGGGGGAAGTGAGACTTCATTGTAGTGCAGATTTCCTTTGCAAGCTTGCTTGGTTGGCCAAAAAGGGCGTATGCGTTTTTTCCTGAATATATTCAGGAAAAAACGCATACGCCCTTTTTGGCCAAGTGCATCATTGTGGACGTTCTGCCTCTTTTCCTATGCTTTCAATGCAATTCCAGTTTGCCTCCTGAAATCGGTTTCCTGCAATTCTGCCCCGCTTTCAAGTCCTCTTGGCAGCCTTACTTCAGTATATTTTTGGACGATAGCTGTCATTTATAACTCTGCAGGTTTGTGAATTACAGTGCCCCTGAGCTCCTTTCTTCAACTCGCTTTCTTTTGAGCTGGCCGCAACACCGCAGGATGGCTTCAGGCCCTAATCTGGTTCCGGCACGGCACGCTGAGCCTTTGGTTAATTCCTCTTCCTGGTGGGAAATGAGAGTTAAATTTGCCCGTCCAGACACCTCCAGCTAGTCTCTCATTGGTTCTCGCTATTCCTGTTCATCTTCCGCAGAAATTGCAAACTGGGCCAAACAGGAGGTTAAAGGGACTGACTCTCCAAGTCGGGAGGGTGTTAGTAAAGCGTCTGGAATGTTGCACCCGAGTACCAGGGTACGAAAACTGAGACATATTTGAACACATCTCCCGATCACATGGTTGATCATACTCTAGGTTCCACATGCATGTTTTAGCTGAAGGAAGAATACCTTAAACCTGGGTAGTTGAAACCCGTGGAATGGGTACCATGCAATATGACTTCAAAGGGTCTTCATTTGCTCACCGAACCTCTCCAATCCTATCACTGCTGCGTTTATGCCCCTGTACACATGCTTGATTCTCTTTCGGAGACATAGCAATCCATAGGTTTTAAGATACTTACTAGTCAGGTACATTCTTAGGCATTTAATATGCGGTGTTGAGTCCATTTCATTGAGCAAGGAGTAGCTCTTGTCTATTCCATATTTGGCTTAAGGAACTTTATCTGTGCTCATTTCAATCTCTGGTTTTATGCAGCACCCCAACTCACCTTTCCCCTTAAGCAAGCATAAGTTGGTTTTCTAAATTTGAGACCCTGTTCTGTTCTGTAATTCAGTTCCTGTGTAGCCAAGTTTACATTCCGTGTATTACTGATATCTTATGATGTTTCTTTTTCTGTGTGACTTATTTCAGTTAGAATCATCATACCTGAATCCACTCATTGTGCTGCTAAGGGCCTGATGACATAGATTTCATTGCTGAGTGATATTGCTTTGTAAGTAAATACCACAACTTCTTTATCCATTTTTCACTTTCTGCGATGTTGAACTTGTACTGTAAACGAGGTTCTTGTAAACAGAGGCGTCCCAAACTTTGGGGTGGCTGTGTCTTTTTGATTTTAATTTCCCTAAGCTATAGGACCATAAGTGGAAGTGCCCTAGGCTCTGTTGCTTTGTTTTTTAGATGTTTCAGGAAACACCATACACTTCTCCCGAGTGTCTGTTGGCAATTTACATCCCGCCCATCAGCATAACAAGGCTCCCAGTTCTCCATGGCCTGTCCTGCCTTTCTGGATTTTACACTTTTTTCAGATGGCCCTTTTGACCCGGGGGAAGTGAGACTTCATTGTAGTGCAGATTTCCTTTGCAAGCTTGCTTGGTTGGCCAAAACGGGCGTATGCGTTTCTTCCTGAATATATTCAGGAAAAAACGCATACGCCCTTTTTGGCCAAGTGCATCATTGTGGACGTTCTGCCTCTTTTCCTATGCTTTCAATGCAATTCCAGTCTACCTCCTGAAATCGGTTTCCTGCAATTCTGCCCCGCTTTCAAGTCCTCTTGGCAGCCTTACTTCAGTATATTTTTGGACGATAGCTGTCATTTATAACTCTGCAGGTTTGTGAATTACAGTGCCCCTGAGCTCCTTTCTTCAACTCGCTTTCTTGTGAGCTGGCCGCAACACCGCAGGATGGCTTCAGGCCCTAATCTGGTTCCGGCACGGCACGCTGAGCCTTTGGTTAATTCCTCTTCCTGGTGGGAAATGAGAGTTAAATTTGCCCGTCCAGACACCTCCAGCTAGTCTCTCATTGGTTCTCGCTATTCCTGTTCATCTTCCGCAGAAATTGCAAACTGGGCCAAACAGGAGGTTAAAGGGACTGACTCTCCAAGTCGGGAGGGTGTTAGTAAAGCGTCTGGAATGTTGCACCCGAGTACCAGGGTACGAAAACTGAGACATATTTGAACACATCTCCCGATCACATGGTTGATCATACTCTAGGTTCCACATGCATGTTTTAGCTGAAGGAAGAATACCTTAAACCTGGGTAGTTGAAACCCGTGGAATGGGTACCATGCAATATGACTTCAAAGGGTCTTCATTTGCTCACCGAACCTCTCCAATCCTATCACTGCTGCGTTTATGCCCCTGTACACATGCTTGATTCTCTTTCAGAGACATAGCAATCCATAGGTTTTAAGATACTTACTAGTCAGGTACATTCTTAGGCATTTAATATGCGGTGTTGAGTCCATTTCGTTGAGCAAGGAGTAGCTCTTGTCTATTCCATATTTGGCTTAAGGAACTTTATCTGTGCTCATTTCAATCTCTGGTTTTATGCAGCACCCCAACTCACCTTTCCCCTTAAGCAAGCATAAGTTGGTTTTCTAAATTTGAGACCCTGTTCTGTTCTGTAATTCAGTTCCTGTGTAGCCAAGTTTACATTCCGTGTATTACTGATATCTTATGATGTTTCTTTTTCTGTGTGACTTATTTCAGTTAGAATCATCATACCTGAATCCACTCATTGTGCTGCTAAGGGCCTGATGACATAGATTTCATTGCTGAGTGATATTGCTTTGTAAGTAAATACCACAACTTCTTTATCCATTTTTCACTTTCTGCGATGTTGAACTTGTACTGTAAACGAGGTTCTTGTAAACAGAGGCGTCCCAAACTTTGGGGTGGCTGTGTCTTTTTGATTTTAATTTCCCTAAGCTATAGGACCATAAGTGGAAGTGCCCTAGGCTCTGTTGCTTTGTTTTTTAGATGTTTCAGGAAACACCATACACTTCTCCCGAGTGTCTGTTGGCAATTTACATCCCGCCCATCAGCATAACAAGGCTCCCAGTTCTCCATGGCCTGTCCTGCCTTTCTGGATTTTACACTTTTTTCAGATGGCCCTTTTGACCGGGGGGAAGTGAGACTTCATTGTAGTGCAGATTTCCTTTGCAAGCTTGCTTGGTTGGCCAAAACGGGCGTATGCGTTTCTTCCTGAATATATT
This sequence comes from Pseudorca crassidens, assembly GCF_039906515.1. Taxonomy (NCBI): domain Eukaryota; kingdom Metazoa; phylum Chordata; class Mammalia; order Artiodactyla; family Delphinidae; genus Pseudorca; species Pseudorca crassidens. The sequence goes on along the minus strand of NW_027136046.1, from coordinate 430,782 downwards.
CAGGAAAAAACGCATACGCCCTTTTTGGCCAAGTGCATCATTGTGGACGTTCTGCCTCTTTTCCTATGCTTTCAATGCAATTCCAGTCTACCTCCTGAAATCGGTTTCCTGCAATTCTGCCCCGCTTTCAAGTCCTCTTGGCAGCCTTACTTCAGTATATTTTTGGACGATAGCTGTCATTTATAACTCTGCAGGTTTGTGAATTACAGTGCCCCTGAGCTCCTTTCTTCAACTCGCTTTCTTTTGAGCTGGCCGCAACACCGCAGGATGGCTTCAGGCCCTAATCTGGTTCCGGCACGGCACGCTGAGCCTTTGGTTAATTCCTCTTCCTGGTGGGAAATGAGAGTTAAATTTGCCCGTCCAGACACCTCCAGCTAGTCTCTCATTGGTTCTCGCTATTCCTGTTCATCTTCCGCAGAAATTGCAAACTGGGCCAAACAGGAGGTTAAAGGGACTGACTCTCCAAGTCGGGAGGGTGTTAGTAAAGCGTCTGGAATGTTGCACCCGAGTACCAGGGTACGAAAACTGAGACATATTTGAACAGGTCTCCCGATCACATGGTTGATCATACTCTAGGTTCCACATGCATGTTTTAGCTGAAGGAAGAATACCTTAAACCTGGGTAGTTGAAACCCGTGGAATGGGTACCATGCAATATGACTTCAAAGGGTCTTCATTTGCTCACCGAACCTCTCCAATCCTATCACTGCTGCGTTTATGCCCCTGTACACATGCTTGATTCTCTTTCGGAGACATAGCAATCCATAGGTTTTAAGATACTTACTAGTCAGGTACATTCTTAGGCATTTAATATGCGGTGTTGAGTCCATTTCGTTGAGCAAGGAGTAGCTCTTGTCTATTCCATATTTGGCTTAAGGAACTTTATCTGTGCTCATTTCAATCTCTGGTTTTATGCAGCACCCAAATCACCTTTACCCTTAAGCAAGCATAAGTTGGTTTTCTAAATTTGAGACCCTGTTCTGTTCTGTAATTCAGTTCCTGTGTAGCCAAGTTTACATTCCGTGTATTACTGATATCTTATGATGTTTCTTTTTCTGTGTGACTTATTTCAGTTAGAATCATCATACCTGAATCCACTCATTGTGCTGCTAAGGGCCTGATGACATAGATTTCATTGCTGACTGATATTGCTTTGTAAGTAAATACCACAACTTCTTTATCCATTTTTCACTTTCTGCGATGTTGAACTTGTACTGTAAACGAGGTTCTTGTAAACAGAGGCGTCCCAAACTTTGGGGTGGCTGTGTCTTTTTGATTTTAATTTCCCTAAGCTATAGGACCATAAGTGGAAGTGCCCTAGGCTCTGTTGCTTTGTTTTTTAGATGTTTCAGGAAACACCATACACTTCTCCCGAGTGTCTGTTGGCAATTTACATCCCGCCCATCAGCATAACAAGGCTCCCAGTTCTCCATGGCCTGTCCTGCCTTTCTGGATTTTACACTTTTTTCAGATGGCCCTTTTGACCGGGGGGAAGTGAGACTTCATTGTAGTGCAGATTTCCTTTGCAAGCTTGCTTGGTTGGCCAAAAAGGGCGTATGCGTTTTTTCCTGAATATATTCAGGAAAAAACGCATACGCCCTTTTTGGCCAAGTGCATCATTGTGGACGTTCTGCCTCTTTTCCTATGCTTTCAATGCAATTCCAGTCTGCCTCCTGAAATCGGTTTCCTGCAATTCTGCCCCGCTTTCAAGTCCTCTTGGCAGCCTTACTTCAGTATATTTTTGGACGATAGCTGTCATTTATAACTCTGCAGGTTTGTGAATTACAGTGCCCCTGAGCTCCTTTCTTCAACTCGCTTTCTTTTGAGCTGGCCGCAACACCGCAGGATGGCTTCAGGCCCTAATCTGGTTCCGGCACGGCACGCTGAGCCTTTGGTTAATTCCTCTTCCTGGTGGGAAATGAGAGTTAAATTTGCCCGTCCAGACACCTCCAGCTAGTCTCTCATTGGTTCTCGCTATTCCTGTTCATCTTCCGCAGAAATTGCAAACTGGGCCAAACAGGAGGTTAAAGGGACTGACTCTCCAAGTCGGGAGGGTGTTAGTAAAGCGTCTGGAATGTTGCACCCGAGTACCAGGGTACGAAAACTGAGACATATTTGAACACATCTCCCGATCACATGGTTGATCATACTCTAGGTTCCACATGCATGTTTTAGCTGAAGGAAGAATACCTTAAACCTGGGTAGTTGAAACCCGTGGAATGGGTACCATGCAATATGACTTCAAAGGGTCTTCATTTGCTCACCGAACCTCTCCAATCCTATCACTGCTGCGTTTATGCCCCTGTACACATGCTTGATTCTCTTTCGGAGACATAGCAATCCATAGGTTTTAAGATACTTACTAGTCAGGTACATTCTTAGGCATTTAATATGCGGTGTTGAGTCCATTTCGTTGAGCAAGGAGTAGCTCTTGTCTATTCCATATTTGGCTTAAGGAACTTTATCTGTGCTCATTTCAATCTCTGGTTTTATGCAGCACCCCAACTCACCTTTCCCCTTAAGCAAGCATAAGTTGGTTTTCTAAATTTGAGACCCTGTTCTGTTCTGTAATTCAGTTCCTGTGTAGCCAAGTTTACATTCCGTGTATTACTGATATCTTATGATGTTTCTTTTTCTGTGTGACTTATTTCAGTTAGAATCATCATACCTGAATCCACTCATTGTGCTGCTAAGGGCCTGATGACATAGATTTCATTGCTGAGTGATATTGCTTTGTAAGTAAATACCACAACTTCTTTATCCATTTTTCACTTTCTGCGATGTTGAACTTGTACTGTAAACGAGGTTCTTGTAAACAGAGGCGTCCCAAACTTTGGGGTGGCTGTGTCTTTTTGATTTTAATTTCCCTAAGCTATAGGACCATAAGTGGAAGTGCCCTAGGCTCTGTTGCTTTGTTTTTTAGATGTTTCAGGAAACACCATACACTTCTCCCGAGTGTCTGTTGGCAATTTACATCCCGCCCATCAGCATAACAAGGCTCCCAGTTCTCCATGGCCTGTCCTGCCTTTCTGGATTTTACACTTTTTTCAGATGGCCCTTTTGACCCGGGGGAAGTGAGACTTCATTGTAGTGCAGATTTCCTTTGCAAGCTTGCTTGGTTGGCCAAAACGGGCGTATGCGTTTCTTCCTGAATATATTCAGGAAAAAACGCATACGCCCTTTTTGGCCAAGTGCATCATTGTGGACGTTCTGCCTCTTTTCCTATGCTTTCAATGCAATTCCAGTCTACCTCCTGAAATCGGTTTCCTGCAATTCTGCCCCGCTTTCAAGTCCTCTTGGCAGCCTTACTTCAGTATATTTTTGGACGATAGCTGTCATTTATAACTCTGCAGGTTTGTGAATTACAGTGCCCCTGAGCTCCTTTCTTCAACTCGCTTTCTTGTGAGCTGGCCGCAACACCGCAGGATGGCTTCAGGCCCTAATCTGGTTCCGGCACGGCACGCTGAGCCTTTGGTTAATTCCTCTTCCTGGTGGGAAATGAGAGTTAAATTTGCCCGTCCAGACACCTCCAGCTAGTCTCTCATTGGTTCTCGCTATTCCTGTTCATCTTCCGCAGAAATTGCAAACTGGGCCAAACAGGAGGTTAAAGGGACTGACTCTCCAAGTCGGGAGGGTGTTAGTAAAGCGTCTGGAATGTTGCACCCGAGTACCAGGGTACGAAAACTGAGACATATTTGAACAGGTCTCCCGATCACATGGTTGATCATACTCTAGGTTCCACATGCATGTTTTAGCTGAAGGAAGAATACCTTAAACCTGGGTAGTTGAAACCCGTGGAATGGGTACCATGCAATATGACTTCAAAGGGTCTTCATTTGCTCACCGAACCTCTCCAATCCTATCACTGCTGCGTTTATGCCCCTGTACACATGCTTGATTCTCTTTCGGAGACATAGCAATCCATAGGTTTTAAGATACTTACTAGTCAGGTACATTCTTAGGCATTTAATATGCGGTGTTGAGTCCATTTCGTTGAGCAAGGAGTAGCTCTTGTCTATTCCATATTTGGCTTAAGGAACTTTATCTGTGCTCATTTCAATCTCTGGTTTTATGCAGCACCCCAACTCACCTTTCCCCTTAAGCAAGCATAAGTTGGTTTTCTAAATTTGAGACCCTGTTCTGTTCTGTAATTCAGTTCCTGTGGAGCCAAGTTTACATTCCGTGTATTACTGATATCTTATGATGTTTCTTTTTCTGTGTGACTTATTTCAGTTAGAATCATCATACCTGAATCCACTCATTGTGCTGCTAAGGGCCTGATGACATAGATTTCATTGCTGAGTGATATTGCTTTGTAAGTAAATACCACAACTTCTTTATCCATTTTTCACTTTCTGCGATGTTGAACTTGTACTGTAAACGAGGTTCTTGTAAACAGAGGCGTCCCAAACTTTGGGGTGGCTGTGTCTTTTTGATTTTAATTTCCCTAAGCTATAGGACCATAAGTGGAAGTGCCCTAGGCTCTGTTGCTTTGTTTTTTAGATGTTTCAGGAAACACCATACACTTCTCCCGAGTGTCTGTTGGCAATTTACATCCCGCCCATCAGCATAACAAGGCTCCCAGTTCTCCATGGCCTGTCCTGCCTTTCTGGATTTTACACTTTTTTCAGATGGCCCTTTTGACCGGGGGGAAGTGAGACTTCATTGTAGTGCAGATTTCCTTTGCAAGCTTGCTTGGTTGGCCAAAAAGGGCGTATGCGTTTTTTCCTGAATATATTCAGGAAAAAACGCATACGCCCTTTTTGGCCAAGTGCATCATTGTGGACGTTCTGCCTCTTTTCCTATGCTTTCAATGCAATTCCAGTCTACCTCCTGAAATCGGTTTCCTGCAATTCTGCCCCGCTTTCAAGTCCTCTTGGCAGCCTTACTTCAGTATATTTTTGGACGATAGCTGTCATTTATAACTCTGCAGGTTTGTGAATTACAGTGCCCCTGAGCTCCTTTCTTCAACTCGCTTTCTTTTGAGCTGGCCGCAACACCGCAGGATGGCTTCAGGCCCTAATCTGGTTCCGGCACGGCACGCTGAGCCTTTGGTTAATTCCTCTTCCTGGTGGGAAATGAGAGTTAAATTTGCCCGTCCAGACACCTCCAGCTAGTCTCTCATTGGTTCTCGCTATTCCTGTTCATCTTCCGCAGAAATTGCAAACTGGGCCAAACAGGAGGTTAAAGGGACTGACTCTCCAAGTCGGGAGGGTGTTAGTAAAGCGTCTGGAATGTTGCACCCGAGTACCAGGGTACGAAAACTGAGACATATTTGAACACGTCTCCCGATCACATGGTTGATCATACTCTAGGTTCCACATGCATGTTTTAGCTGAAGGAAGAATACCTTAAACCTGGGTAGTTGAAACCCGTGGAATGGGTACCATGCAATATGACTTCAAAGGGTCTTCATTTGCTCACCGAACCTCTCCAATCCTATCACTGCTGCGTTTATGCCCCTGTACACATGCTTGATTCTCTTTCGGAGACATAGCAATCCATAGGTTTTAAGATACTTACTAGTCAGGTACATTCTTAGGCATTTAATATGCGGTGTTGAGTCCATTTCGTTGAGCAAGGAGTAGCTCTTGTCTATTCCATATTTGGCTTAAGGAACTTTATCTGTGCTCATTTCAATCTCTGGTTTTATGCAGCACCCCAACTCACCTTTCCCCTTAAGCAAGCATAAGTTGGTTTTCTAAATTTGAGACCCTGTTCTGTTCTGTAATTCAGTTCCTGTGTAGCCAAGTTTACATTCCGTGTATTACTGATATCTTATGATGTTTCTTTTTCTGTGTGACTTATTTCAGTTAGAATCATCATACCTGAATCCACTCATTGTGCTGCTAAGGGCCTGATGACATAGATTTCATTGCTGAGTGATATTGCTTTGTAAGTAAATACCACAACTTCTTTATCCATTTTTCACTTTCTGCGATGTTGAACTTGTACTGTAAACGAGGTTCTTGTAAACAGAGGCGTCCCAAACTTTGGGGTGGCTGTGTCTTTTTGATTTTAATTTCCCTAAGCTATAGGACCATAAGTGGAAGTGCCCTAGGCTCTGTTGCTTTGTTTTTTAGATGTTTCAGGAAACACCATACACTTCTCCCGAGTGTCTGTTGGCAATTTACATCCCGCCCATCAGCATAACAAGGCTCCCAGTTCTCCATGGCCTGTCCTGCCTTTCTGGATTTTACACTTTTTTCAGATGGCCCTTTTGACCGGGGGGAAGTGAGACTTCATTGTAGTGCAGATTTCCTTTGCAAGCTTGCTTGGTTGGCCAAAAAGGGCGTATGCGTTTTTTCCTGAATATATTCAGGAAAAAACGCATACGCCCTTTTTGGCCAAGTGCATCATTGTGGACGTTCTGCCTCTTTTCCTATGCTTTCAATGCAATTCCAGTCTACCTCCTGAAATCGGTTTCCTGCAATTCTGCCCCGCTTTCAAGTCCTCTTGGCAGCCTTACTTCAGTATATTTTTGGACGATAGCTGTCATTTATAACTCTGCAGGTTTGTGAATTACAGTGCCCCTGAGCTCCTTTCTTCAACTCGCTTTCTTTTGAGCTGACCGCAACACCGCAGGATGGCTTCAGGCCCTAATCTGGTTCCGTCACGGCATGCTGAGCCTTTGGTTATTTCCTCTTCCTGGTGGGAAATGAGAGTTAAATTTGCCCGTCCAGACACCTCCAGCTAGTCTCTCATTGGTTCTCCCTATTTCTGTTCATCTTCCGCAGAAATTGCAAACTGGGCCAAACAGGAGCTTAAAGGTGCTGACTCTCCAAGTGCGGAGAGTGTTAGTAAAGCGTCTGGAATGTTGCACCCGAGTACCAGTGGAGGAAAACTGAGACATATTTGAACACATCTCCCGATCACATGGTTGATCATACTCTAGGTTCCACATGCATGTTTTAGCTGAAGGAAGAATACCTTAAACCTGGGTAGTTGAAACCCGTGGAATGGGTACCATGCAATATGACTTCAAAGGGTCTTCATTTGCTCACCGAACCTCTCCAATCCTATCACTGCTGCGTTTATGCCCCTGTACACATGCTTGATTCTCTTTCGGAGACATAGCAATCCATAGGTTTTAAGATACTTACTAGTCAGGTACATTCTTAGGCGTTTAATATGCGGTGTTGAGTCCATTTCGTTGAGCAAGGAGTAGCTCTTGTCTATTCCATATTTGGCTTAAGGAACTTTATCTGTGCTCATTTCAATCTCTGGTTTTATGCAGCACCCCAACTCACCTTTACCCTTAAGCAAGCATAAGTTGGTTTTCTAAATTTGAGACCCTGTTCTGTTCTGTAATTCAGTTCCTGTGTAGCCAAGTTTACATTCCGTGTATTACTGATATCTTATGATGTTTCTTTTTCTGTGTGACTTATTTCAGTTAGAATCATCATACCTGAATCCACTCATTGTGCTGCTAAGGGCCTGATGACATAGATTTCATTGCTGAGTGATATTGCTTTGTAAGTAAATACCACAACTTCTTTATCCATTTTTCACTTTCTGCGATGTTGAACTTGTACTGTAAACGAGGTTCTTGTAAACAGAGGCGTCCCAAACTTTGGGGTGGCTGTGTCTTTTTGATTTTAATTTCCCTAAGCTATAGGACCATAAGTGGAAGTGCCCTAGGCTCTGTTGCTTTGTTTTTTAGATGTTTCAGGAAACACCATACACTTCTCCCGAGTGTCTGTTGGCAATTTACATCCCGCCCATCAGCATAACAAGGCTCCCAGTTCTCCATGGCCTGTCCTGCCTTTCTGGATTTTACACTTTTTTCAGATGGCCCTTTTGACCGGGGGGAAGTGAGACTTCATTGTAGTGCAGATTTCCTTTGCAAGCTTGCTTGGTTGGCCAAAAAGGGCGTATGCGTTTTTTCCTGAATATATTCAGGAAAAAACGCATACGCCCTTTTTGGCCAAGTGCATCATTGTGGACGTTCTGCCTCTTTTCCTATGCTTTCAATGCAATTCCAGTCTACCTCCTGAAATCGGTTTCCTGCAATTCTGCCCCGCTTTCAAGTCCTCTTGGCAGCCTTACTTCAGTATATTTTTGGACGATAGCTGTCATTTATAACTCTGCAGGTTTGTGAATTACAGTGCCCCTGAGCTCCTTTCTTCAACTCGCTTTCTTTTGAGCTGGCCGCAACACCGCAGGATGGCTTCAGGCCCTAATCTGGTTCCGGCACGGCACGCTGAGCCTTTGGTTAATTCCTCTTCCTGGTGGGAAATGAGAGTTAAATTTGCCCGTCCAGACACCTCCAGCTAGTCTCTCATTGGTTCTCGCTATTCCTGTTCATCTTCCGCAGAAATTGCAAACTGGGCCAAACAGGAGGTTAAAGGGACTGACTCTCCAAGTCGGGAGGGTGTTAGTAAAGCGTCTGGAATGTTGCACCCGAGTACCAGGGTACGAAAACTGAGACATATTTGAACACGTCTCCCGATCACATGGTTGATCATACTCTAGGTTCCACATTTATGTTTTAGCTGAAGGAAGAATACCTTAAACCTGGGTAGTTGAAACCCGTGGAATGGGTACCATGCAATATGACTTCAAAGGGTCTTCATTTGCTCACCGAACCTCTCCAATCCTATCACTGCTGCGTTTATGCCCCTGTACACACGCTTGATTCTCTTTTGGAGACATAGCAATCCATAGGTTTTAAGATACTTACTAGTCAGGTACATTCTTAGGCGTTTAATATGCGGTGTTGAGTCCATTTCGTTGAGCAAGGAGTAGCTCTTGTCTATTCCATATTTGGCTTAAGGAACTTTATCTGTGCTCATTTCAATCTCTGGTTTTATGCAGCACCCCAACTCACCTTTCCCCTTAAGCAAGCATAAGTTGGTTTTCTAAATTTGAGACCCTGTTCTGTTCTGTAATTCAGTTCCTGTGTAGCCAAGTTTACATTCCGTGTATTACTGATATCTTATGATGTTTCTTTTTCTGTGTGACTTATTTCAGTTAGAATCATCATACCTGAATCCACTCATTGTGCTGCTAAGGGCCTGATGACATAGATTTCATTGCTGAGTGATATTGATTTGTAAGTAAATACCACAACTTCTTCATCCATTTTTCACTTTCTGCAATGTTGAACTTGTACTGTAAACGAGGTTCTTGTAAACAGAGACGTCCCAAACTTTGGGGTGGCTGTGTCTTTTTGATTTTAATTTCCCTAAGCTATAGGACCATAAGTGGAAGTGCCCTAGGCTCTGTTGCTTTGTTTTTTAGATGTTTCAGGAAACACCATACACTTCTCCCGAGTGTCTGTTGGCAATTTACATCCCGCCCATCAGCATAACAAGGCTCCCAGTTCTCCATGGCCTGTCCTGCCTTTCTGGATTTTACACTTTTTTCAGATGGCCCTTTTGACCGGGGGGAAGTGAGACTTCATTGTAGTGCAGATTTCCTTTGCAAGCTTGCTTGGTTGGCCAAAAAGGGCGTATGCGTTTCTTCCTGAATATATTCAGGAAAAAACGCATACGCCCTTTTTGGCCAAGTGCATCATTGTGGACGTTCTGCCTCTTTTCCTATGCTTTCAATGCAATTCCAGTCTACCTCCTGAAATCGGTTTCCTGCAATTCTGCCCCGCTTTCAAGTCCTCTTGGCAGCCTTACTTCAGTATATTTTTGGACGATAGCTGTCATTTATAACTCTGCAGGTTTGTGAATTACAGTGCCCCTGAGCTCCTTTCTTCAACTCGCTTTCTTTTGAGCTGGCCGCAACACCGCAGGATGGCTTCAGGCCCTAATCTGGTTCCGGCACGGCACGCTGAGCCTTTGGTTAATTCCTCTTCCTGGTGGGAAATGAGAGTTAAATTTGCCCGTCCAGACACCTCCAGCTAGTCTCTCATTGGTTCTCGCTATTCCTGTTCATCTTCCGCAGAAATTGCAAACTGGGCCAAACAGGAGGTTAAAGGGACTGACTCTCCAAGTCGGGAGGGTGTTAGTAAAGCGTCTGGAATGTTGCACCCGAGTACCAGGGTACGAAAACTGAGACATATTTGAACAGGTCTCCCGATCACATGGTTGATCATACTCTAGGTTCCACATGCATGTTTTAGCTGAAGGAAGAATACCTTAAACCTGGGTAGTTGAAACCCGTGGAATGGGTACCATGCAATATGACTTCAAAGGGTCTTCATTTGCTCACCGAACCTCTCCAATCCTATCACTGCTGCGTTTATGCCCCTGTACACATGCTTGATTCTCTTTCGGAGACATAGCAATCCATAGGTTTTAAGATACTTACTAGTCAGGTACATTCTTAGGCATTTAATATGCGGTGTTGAGTCCATTTCGTTGAGCAAGGAGTAGCTCTTGTCTATTCCATATTTGGCTTAAGGAACTTTATCTGTGCTCATTTCAATCTCTGGTTTTATGCAGCACCCCAACTCACCTTTCCCCTTAAGCAAGCATAAGTTCGTTTTCTAAATTTGAGACCCTGTTCTGTTCTGTAATTCAGTTCCTGTGTAGCCAAGTTTACATTCCATGTATTACTGATATCTTATGATGTTTCTTTTTCTGTGTGACTTATTTCAGTTAGAATCATCATACCTGAATCCACTCATTGTGCTGCTAAGGGCCTGATGACATAGATTTCATTGCTGAGTGATATTGCTTTGTAAGTAAATACCACAACTTCTTTATCCATTTTTCACTTTCTGCGATGTTGAACTTGTACTGTAAACGAGGTTCTTGTAAACAGAGGCGTCCCAAACTTTGGGGTGGCTGTGTCTTTCTGATTTTAATTTCCCTAAGCTATAGGACCATAAGTGGAAGTGCCCTAGGCTCTGTTGCTTTGTTTTTTAGATGTTTCAGGAAACACCATACACTTCTCCCGAGTGTCTGTTGGCAATTTACATCCCGCCCATCAGCATAACAAGGCTCCCAGTTCTCCATGGCCTGTCCTGCCTTTCTGGATTTTACACTTTTTTCAGATGGCCCTTTTGACCGGGGGGAAGTGAGACTTCATTGTAGTGCAGATTTCCTTTGCAAGCTTGCTTGGTTGGCCAAAAAGGGCGTATGCGTTTTTTCCTGAATATATTCAGGAAAAAACGCATACGCCCTTTTTGGCCAAGTGCATCATTGTGGACGTTCTGCCTCTTTTCCTATGCTTTCAATGCAATTCCAGTCTACCTCCTGAAATCGGTTTCCTGCAATTCTGCCCCGCTTTCAAGTCCTCTTGGCAGCCTTACTTCAGTATATTTTTGGACGATAGCTGTCATTTATAACTCTGCAGGTTTGTGAATTACAGTGCCCCTGAGCTCCTTTCTTCAACTCGCTTTCTTTTGAGCTGACCGCAACACCGCAGGATGGCTTCAGGCCCTAATCTGGTTCCGTCACGGCATGCTGAGCCTTTGGTTATTTCCTCTTCCTGGTGGGAAATGAGAGTTAAATTTGCCCGTCCAGACACCTCCAGCTAGTCTCTCATTGGTTCTCCCTATTTCTGTTCATCTTCCGCAGAAATTGCAAACTGGGCCAAACAGGAGCTTAAAGGTGCTGACTCTCCAAGTGCGGAGAGTGTTAGTAAAGCGTCTGGAATGTTGCACCCGAGTACCAGGGGAGGAAAACTGAGACATATTTGAACACGTCTCCCGATCACATGGTTGATCATACTCTAGGTTCCACATGCATGTTTTAGCTGAAGGAAGAATACCTTAAACCTGGGTAGTTGAAACCCGTGGAATGGGTACCATGCAATATGACTTCAAAGGGTCTTCATTTGCTCACCGAACCTCTCCAATCCTATCACTGCTGCGTTTATGCCCCTGTACACATGCTTGATTCTCTTTCGGAGACATAGCAATCCATAGGTTTTAAGATACTTACTAGTCAGGTACATTCTTAGGCGTTTAATATGCGGTGTTGAGTCCATTTCGTTGAGCAAGGAGTAGCTCTTGTCTATTCCATATTTGGCTTAAGGAACTTTATCTGTGCTCATTTCAATCTCTGGTTTTATGCAGCACCCCAACTCACCTTTACCCTTAAGCAAGCATAAGTTGGTTTTCTAAATTTGAGACCCTGTTCTGTTCTGTAATTCAGTTCCTGTGTAGCCAAGTTTACATTCCGTGTATTACTGATATCTTATGATGTTTCTTTTTCTGTGTGACTTATTTCAGTTAGAATCATCATACCTGAATCCACTCATTGTGCTGCTAAGGGCCTGATGACATAGATTTCATTGCTGAGTGATATTGCTTTGTAAGTAAATACCACAACTTCTTTATCCATTTTTCACTTTCTGCGATGTTGAACTTGTACTGTAAACGAGGTTCTTGTAAACAGAGGCGTCCCAAACTTTGGGGTGGCTGTGTCTTTTTGATTTTAATTTCCCTAAGCTATAGGACCATAAGTGGAAGTGCCCTAGGCTCTGTTGCTTTGTTTTTTAGATGTTTCAGGAAACACCATACACTTCTCCCGAGTGTCTGTTGGCAATTTACATCCCGCCCATCAGCATAACAAGGCTCCCAGTTCTCCATGGCCTGTCCTGCCTTTCTGGATTTTACACTTTTTTCAGATGGCCCTTTTGACCGGGGGGAAGTGAGACTTCATTGTAGTGCAGATTTCCTTTGCAAGCTTGCTTGGTTGGCCAAAAAGGGCGTATGCGTTTTTTCCTGAATATATTCAGGAAAAAACGCATACGCCCTTTTTGGCCAAGTGCATCATTGTGGACGTTCTGCCTCTTTTCCTATGCTTTCAATGCAATTCCAGTCTACCTCCTGAAATCGGTTTCCTGCAATTCTGCCCCGCTTTCAAGTCCTCTTGGCAGCCTTACTTCAGTATATTTTTGGACGATAGCTGTCATTTATAACTCTGCAGGTTTGTGAATTACAGTGCCCCTGAGCTCCTTTCTTCAACTCGCTTTCTTTTGAGCTGGCCGCAACACCGCAGGATGGCTTCAGGCCCTAATCTGGTTCCGGCACGGCACGCTGAGCCTTTGGTTAATTCCTCTTCCTGGTGGGAAATGAGAGTTAAATTTGCCCGTCCAGACACCTCCAGCTAGTCTCTCATTGGTTCTCGCTATTCCTGTTCATCTTCCGCAGAAATTGCAAACTGGGCCAAACAGGAGGTTAAAGGGACTGACTCTCCAAGTCGGGAGGGTGTTAGTAAAGCGTCTGGAATGTTGCACCCGAGTACCAGGGTACGAAAACTGAGACATATTTGAACACGTCTCCCGATCACATGGTTGATCATACTCTAGGTTCCACATTTATGTTTTAGCTGAAGGAAGAATACCTTAAACCTGGGTAGTTGAAACCCGTGGAATGGGTACCATGCAATATGACTTCAAAGGGTCTTCATTTGCTCACCGAACCTCTCCAATCCTATCACTGCTGCGTTTATGCCCCTGTACACACGCTTGATTCTCTTTTGGAGACATAGCAATCCATAGGTTTTAAGATACTTACTAGTCAGGTACATTCTTAGGCGTTTAATATGCGGTGTTGAGTCCATTTCGTTGAGCAAGGAGTAGCTCTTGTCTATTCCATATTTGGCTTAAGGAACTTTATCTGTGCTCATTTCAATCTCTGGTTTTATGCAGCACCCCAACTCACCTTTCCCCTTAAGCAAGCATAAGTTGGTTTTCTAAATTTGAGACCCTGTTCTGTTCTGTAATTCAGTTCCTGTGTAGCCAAGTTTACATTCCGTGTATTACTGATATCTTATGATGTTTCTTTTTCTGTGTGACTTATTTCAGTTAGAATCATCATACCTGAATCCACTCATTGTGCTGCTAAGGGCCTGATGACATAGATTTCATTGCTGAGTGATATTGATTTGTAAGTAAATACCACAACTTCTTCATCCATTTCTCACTTTCTGCAATGTTGAACTTGTACTGTAAACGAGGTTCTTGTAAACAGAGACGTCCCAAACTTTGGGGTGGCTGTGTCTTTTTGATTTTAATTTCCCTAAGCTATAGGACCATAAGTGGAAGTGCCCTAGGCTCTGTTGCTTTGTTTTTTAGATGTTTCAGGAAACACCATACACTTCTCCCGAGTGTCTGTTGGCAATTTATATCCCGCCCATCAGCATAACAAGGCTCCCAGTTCTCCATGGCCTGTCCTGCCTTTCTGGATTTTACACTTTTTTCAGATGGCCCTTTTGACCGGGGGGAAGTGAGACTTCATTGTAGTGCAGATTTCCTTTGCAAGCTTGCTTGGTTGGCCAAAACGGGCGTATGCGTTTCTTCCTGAATATATTCAGGAAAAAACGCATACGCCCTTTATGGCCAAGTGCATCATTGTGGACGTTCTGCCTCTTTTCCTATGCTTTCAATGCAATTCCAGTCTACCTCCTGAAATCGGTTTCCTGCAATTCTGCCCCGCTTTCAAGTCCTCTTGGCAGCCTTACTTCAGTATATTTTTGGACGATAGCTGTCATTTATAAGTCTGCAGGTTTGTGAATTACAGTGCCCCTGAGCTCCTTTCTTCAACTCGCTTTCTTTTGAGCTGGCCGCAACACCGCAGGATGGCTTCAGGCCCTAATCTGGTTCCGGCACGGCACACTGAGCCTTTGGTTAATTCCTCTTCCTGGTGGGAAATGAGAGTTAAGCTTGCCCGTCCAGACACCTCCAGCTAGTCTCTCATTGGTTCTCGCTATTCCTGTTCATCTTCCGCAGAAATTGCAAACTGGGCCAAACAGGAGGTTAAAGGGACTGACTCTCCAAGTCGGGAGGGTGTTAGTAAAGCGTCTGGAATGTTGCACCCGAGTACCAGGGTACGAAAACTGAGACATATTTGAACACGTCTCCCGATCACATGGTTGATCATACTCTAGGTTCCACATGCATGTTTTAGCTGAAGGAAGAATACCTTAAACCTGGGTAGTTGAAACCCGTGGAATGGGTACCATGCAATATGACTTCAAAGGGTCTTCATTTGCTCACCGAACCTCTCCAATCCTATCACTGCTGCGTTTATGCCCCTGTACACATGCTTGATTCTCTTTCGGAGACATAGCAATCCATAGGTTTTAAGATACTTACTAGTCAGGTACATTCTTAGGCATTTAATATGCGGTGTTGAGTCCATTTCGTTGAGCAAGGAGTAGCTCTTGTCTATTCCATATTTGGCTTAAGGAACTTTATCTGTGTTCATTTCAATCTCTGGTTTTATGCAGCACCCCAACTCACCTTTACCCCTAAGCAAGCATAAGTTGGTTTTCTAAATTTGAGACCCTGTTCTGTTCTGTAATTCAGTTCCTGTGTAGCCAAGTTTACATTCCGTGTATTACTGATATCTTATGATGTTTCTTTTTCTGTGTGACTTATTTCAGTTAGAATCATCATACCTGAATCCACTCATTGTGCTGCTAAGGGCCTGATGACATAGATTTCATTGCTGAGTGATATTGCTTTGTAAGTAAATACCACAACTTCTTTATCCATTTTTCACTTTCTGCGATGTTGAACTTGTACTGTAAACGAGGTTCTTGTAAACAGAGGCGTCCCAAACTTTGGGGTGGCTGTGTCTTTTTGATTTTAATTTCCCTAAGCTATAGGACCATAAGTGGAAGTGCCCTAGGCTCTGTTGCTTTGTTTTTTAGATGTTTCAGGAAACACCATACACTTCTCCCGAGTGTCTGTTGGCAATTTACATCCCGCCCATCAGCATAACAAGGCTCCCAGTTCTCCATGGCCTGTCCTGCCTTTCTGGATTTTACACTTTTTTCAGATGGCCCTTTTGAGCGGGGGGAAGTGAGACTTTATTGTAGTGCAGATTTCCTTTGCAAGCTTGCTTGGTTGGCCAAAAAGGGCGTATGCGTTTCTTCCTGAATATATTCAGGAAAAAACGCATACGCCCTTTTTGGCCAAGTGCATCATTGTGGACGTTCTGCCTCTTTTCCTATGCTTTCAATGCAATTCCAGTCTACCTCCTGAAATCGGTTTCCTGCAATTCTGCCCCGCTTTCAAGTCCTCTTGGCAGCCTTACTTCAGTATATTTTTGGACGATAGCTGTCATTTATAACTCTGCAGGTTTGTGAATTACAGTGCCCCTGAGCTCCTTTCTTCAACTCGCTTTCTTTTGAGCTGGCCGCAACACCGCAGGATGGCTTCAGGCCCTAATCTGGTTCCGGCACGGCACGCTGAGCCTTTGGTTAATTCCTCTTCCTGGTGGGAAATGAGAGTTAAATTTGCCCGTCCAGACACCTCCAGCTAGTCTCTCATTGGTTCTCGCTATTCCTGTTCATCTTCCGCAGAAATTGCAAACTGGGCCAAACAGGAGGTTAAAGGGACTGACTCTCCAAGTCGGGAGGGTGTTAGTAAAGCGTCTGGAATGTTGCACCCGAGTACCAGGGTACGAAAACTGAGACATATTTGAACACGTTTCCCGATCACATGGTTGATCATACTCTAGGTTCCACATGCATGTTTTACCGGAAGGAAGAATACCTTAAACCTGGGTAGTTGAAACCCGTGGAATGGGTACCATGCAATATGACTTCAAAGGGTCTTCATTTGCTCACCGAACCTCTCCAATCCTATCACTGCTGCGTTTATGCCCCTGTACACATGCTTGATTCTCTTTCGGAGACATAGCAATCCATAGGTTTTAAGATACTTACTAGTCAGGTACATTCTTAGGCGTTTAATATGCGGTGTTGAGTCCATTTCGTTGAGCAAGGAGTAGCTCTTGTCTATTCCATATTTGGCTTAAGGAACTTTATCTGTGCTCATTTGAATCTCTGGTTTTATGCAGCACCCCAACTCACCTTTACCCTTAAGCAAGCATAAGTTGGTTTTCTAAATTTGAGACCCTGTTCTGTTCTCTACTACAGTTCCTGTGTAGCCAAGTTTACATTCCGTGTATTACTGATATCTTATGATGTTTCTTTTTCTGTGTGACTTATTTCAGTTAGAATCATCATACATGAATCCACTCATTGTGCTGCTAAGGGCCTGATGACATAGATTTCATTGCTGAGTGATATTGCTTTGTAAGTAAATACCACAACTTCTTTATCCATTTTTCACTTTCTGCGATGTTGAACTTGTACTGTAAACGAGGTTCTTGTAAACAGAGGCGTCCCAAACTTTGGGGTGGCTGTGTCTTTTTGATTTTAATTTCCCTAAGCTATAGGACCATAAGTGGAAGTGCCCTAGGCTCTGTTGCTTTGTTTTTTAGATGTTTCAGGAAACACCATACACTTCTCCCGAGTGTCTGTTGGCAATTTACATCCCGCCCATCAGCATAACAAGGCTCCCAGTTCTCCATGGCCTGTCCTGCCTTTCTGGATTTTACACTTTTTTCAGATGGCCCTTTTGACCGGGGGGAAGTGAGACTTCATTGTAGTGCAGATTTCCTTTGCAAGCTTGCTTGGTTGGCCAAAAAGGGCGTATGCGTTTTTTCCTGAATATATTCAGGAAAAAACACATACGCCCTTTTTGGCCAAGTGCATCATTGTGGACGTTCTGCCTCTTTTCCTATGCTTTCAATGCAATTCCAGTCTACCTCCTGAAATCGGTTTCCTGCAATTCTGCCCCGCTTTCAAGTCCTCTTGGCAGCCTTACTTCAGTATATTTTTGGACGATAGCTGTCATTTATAACTCTGCAGGTTTGTGAATTACAGTGCCCCTGAGCTCCTTTCTTCAACTCGCTTTCTTTTGAGCTGACCGCAACAACGCAGGATGGCTTCAGGCCCTAATCTGGTTCCGTCACGGCATGCTGAGCCTTTGGTTATTTCCTCTTCCTGGTGGGAAATGAGAGTTAAATTTGCCCGTCCAGACACCTCCAGCTAGTCTCTCATTGGTTCTCCCTATTTCTGTTCATCTTCCGCAGAAATTGCAAACTGGGCCAAACAGGAGCTTAAAGGTGCTGACTCTCCAAGTGCGGAGAGTGTTAGTAAAGCGTCTGGAATGTTGCACCCGAGTACCAGGGGAGGAAAACTGAGACATATTTGAACACGTCTCCCGATCACATGGTTGATCATACTCTAGGTTCCACATGCATGTTTTAGCTGAAGGAAGAATACCTTAAACCTGGGTAGTTGAAACCCGTGGAATGGGTACCATGCAATATGACTTCAAAGGTTCTTCATTTGCTCACCGAACCTCTCCAATCCTATCACTGCTGCGTTTATGCCCCTGTACACATGCTTGATTCTCTTTCGGAGACATAGCAATCCATAGGTTTTAAGATACTTACTAGTCAGGTACATTCTTAGGCGTTTAATATGCGGTGTTGAGTCCATTTCGTTGAGCAAGGAGTAGCTCTTGTCTATTCCATATTTGGCTTAAGGAACTTTATCTGTGCTCATTTCAATCTCTGGTTTTATGCAGCACCCCAACTCACCTTTACCCTTAAGCAAGCATAAGTTGGTTTTCTAAATTTGAGACCCTGTTCTGTTCTGTAATTCAGTTCCTGTGTAGCCAAGTTTACATTCTGTGTATTACTGATATCTTATGATGTTTCTTTTTCTGTGTGACTTATTTCAGTTAGAATCATCATACCTGAATCCACTCATTGTTCTGCTAAGGGCCTGATGACATAGATTTCATTGCTGAGTGATATTGCTTTGTAAGTAAATACCACAACTTCTTTATCCATTTTTCACTTTCTGCGATGTTGAACTTGTACTGTAAACGAGGTTCTTGTAAACAGAGACGTCCCAAACTTTGGGGTGGCTGTGTCTTTTTTATTTTAATTTCCCTAAGCTATAGGACCATAAGTGGAAGTGCCCTAGGCTCTGTTGCTTTGTTTTTTAGATGTTTCAGGAAACACCATACACTTCTCCCGAGTGTCTGTTGGCAATTTACATCCCGCCCATCAGCATAACAAGGCTCCCAGTTCTCCATGGCCTGTCCTGCCTTTCTGGATTTTACACTTTTTTCAGATGGCCCTTTTGACCGGGGGGAAGTGAGACTTCATTGTAGTGCAGATTTCCTTTGCAAGCTTGCTTGGTTGGCCAAAAAGGGCGTATGCGTTTCTTCCTGAATATATTCAGGAAAAAACGCATACGCCCTTTTTGGCCAAGTGCATCATTGTGGACGTTCTGCCTCTTTTCCTATGCTTTCAATGCAATTCCAGTCTACCTCCTGAAATCGGTTTCCTGCAATTCTGCCCCGCTTTCAAGTCCTCTTGGCAGCCTTACTTCAGTATATTTTTGGACGATAGCTGTCATTTATAACTCTGCAGGTTTGTGAATTACAGTGCCCCTGAGCTCCTTTCTTCAACTCGCTTTCTTTTGAGCTGGCCGCAACACCGCAGGATGGCTTCAGGCCCTAATCTGGTTCCGGCACGGCACGCTGAGCCTTTGGTTAATTCCTCTTCCTGGTGGGAAATGAGAGTTAAATTTGCCCGTCCAGACACCTCCAGCTAGTCTCTCATTGGTTCTCGCTATTCCTGTTCATCTTCCGCAGAAATTGCAAACTGGGCCAAACAGGAGGTTAAAGGGACTGACTCTCCAAGTCGGGAGGGTGTTAGTAAAGCGTCTGGAATGTTGCACCCGAGTACCAGGGTACGAAAACTGAGACATATTTGAACACGTCTCCCGATCACATGGTTGATCATACTCTAGGTTCCACATGCATGTTTTAGCTGAAGGAAGAATACCTTAAACCTGGGTAGTTGAAACCCGTGGAATGGGTACCATGCAATATGACTTCAAAGGGTCTTCATTTGCTCACCGAACCTCTCCAATCCTATCACTGCTGCGTTTATGCCCCTGTACACATGCTTGATTCTCTTTCGGAGACATAGCAATCCATAGGTTTTAAGTTACTTACTAGTCAGGTACATTCTTAGGCGTTTAATATGCGGTGTTGAGTCCATTTCGTTGAGCAAGGAGTAGCTCTTGTCTATTCCATATTTGGCTTAAGGAACTTTATCTGTGCTCATTTGAATCTCTGGTTTTATGCAGCACCCCAACTCACCTTTACCCTTAAGCAAGCATAAGTTGGTTTTCTAAATTTGAGACCCTGTTCTGTTCTCTACTACAGTTCCTGTGTAGCCAAGTTTACATTCCGTGTATTACTGATATCTTATGATGTTTCTTTTTCTGTGTGACTTATTTCAGTTAGAATCATCATACCTGAATCCACTCATTGTGCTGCTAAGGGCCTGATGACATAGATTTCATTGCTGAGTGATATTGCTTTGTAAGTAAATACCACAACTTCTTTATCCATTTTTCACTTTCTGCGATGTTGAACTTGTACTGTAAACGAGGTTCTTGTAAACAGAGGCGTCCCAAACTTTGGGGTGGCTGTGTCTTTTTGATTTTAATTTCCCTAAGCTATAGGACCATAAGTGGAAGTGCCCTAGGCTCTGTTGCTTTGTTTTTTAGATGTTTCAGGAAACACCATACACTTCTCCCGAGTGTCTGTTGGCAATTTACATCCCGCCCATCAGCATAACAAGGCTCCCAGTTCTCCATGGCCTGTCCTGCCTTTCTGGATTTTACACTTTTTTCAGATGGCCCTTTTGACCGGGGGGAAGTGAGACTTCATTGTAGTGCAGATTTCCTTTGCAAGCTTGCTTGGTTGGCCAAAAAGGGCGTATGCGTTTTTTCCTGAATATATTCAGGAAAAAACGCATACGCCCTTTTTGGCCAAGTGCATCATTGTGGACGTTCTGCCTCTTTTCCTATGCTTTCAATGCAATTCCAGTCTACCTCCTGAAATCGGTTTCCTGCAATTCTGCCCCGCTTTCAAGTCCTCTTGGCAGCCTTACTTCAGTATATTTTTGGACGATAGCTGTCATTTATAACTCTGCAGGTTTGTGAATTACAGTGCCCCTGAGCTCCTTTCTTCAACTCGCTTTCTTTTGAGCTGACCGCAACACCGCAGGATGGCTTCAGGCCCTAATCTGGTTCCGTCACGGCATGCTGAGCCTTTGGTTATTTCCTCTTCCTGGTGGGAAATGAGAGTTAAATTTGCCCGTCCAGACACCTCCAGCTAGTCTCTCATTGGTTCTCCCTATTTCTGTTCATCTTCCGCAGAAATTGCAAACTGGGCCAAACAGGAGCTTAAAGGTGCTGACTCTCCAAGTGCGGAGAGTGTTAGTAAAGCGTCTGGAATGTTGCACCCGAGTACCAGGGGAGGAAAACTGAGACATATTTGAACACGTCTCCCGATCACATGGTTGATCATACTCTAGGTTCCACATGCATGTTTTAGCTGAAGGAAGAATACCTTAAACCTGGGTAGTTGAAACCCGTGGAATGGGTACCATGCAATATGACTTCAAAGGGTCTTCATTTGCTCACCGAACCTCTCCAATCCTATCACTGCTGCGTTTATGCCCCTGTACACATGCTTGATTCTCTTTCGGAGACATAGCAATCCATAGGTTTTAAGATACTTACTAGTCAGGTACATTCTTAGGCATTTAATATGCGGTGTTGAGTCCATTTCGTTGAGCAAGGAGTAGCTCTTGTCTATTCCATATTTGGCTTAAGGAACTTTATCTGTGCTCATTTCAATCTCTGGTTTTATGCAGCACCCCAACTCACCTTTACCCTTAAGCAAGCATAAGTTGGTTTTCTAAATTTGAGACCCTGTTCTGTTCTGTAATTCAGTTCCTGTGTAGCCAAGTTTACATTCCGTGTATTACTGATATCTTATGATGTTTCTTTTTCTGTGTGACTTATTTCAGTTAGAATCATCATACCTGAATCCACTCATTGTGCTGCTAAGGGCCTGATGACATAGATTTCATTGCTGAGTGATATTGCTTTGTAAGTAAATACCACAACTTCTTTATCCATTTTTCACTTTCTGCGATGTTGAACTTGTACTGTAAACGAGGTTCTTGTAAACAGAGGCGTCCCAAACTTTGGGGTGGCTGTGTCTTTTTGATTTTAATTTCCCTAAGCTATAGGACCATAAGTGGAAGTGCCCTAGGCTCTGTTGCTTTGTTTTTTAGATGTTTCAGGAAACACCATACACTTCTCCCGAGTGTCTGTTGGCAATTTACATCCCGCCCATCAGCATAACAAGGCTCCCAGTTCTCCATGGCCTGTCCTGCCTTTCTGGATTTTACACTTTTTTCAGATGGCCCTTTTGACCGGGGGGAAGTGAGACTTCATTGTAGTGCAGATTTCCTTTGCAAGCTTGCTTGGTTGGCCAAAAAGGGCGTATGCGTTTTTTCCTGAATATATTCAGGAAAAAACGCATACGCCCTTTTTGGCCAAGTGCATCATTGTGGACGTTCTGCCTCTTTTCCTATGCTTTCAATGCAATTCCAGTCTACCTCCTGAAATCGGTTTCCTGCAATTCTGCCCCGCTTTCAAGTCCTCTTGGCAGCCTTACTTCAGTATATTTTTGGACGATAGCTGTCATTTATAACTCTGCAGGTTTGTGAATTACAGTGCCCCTGAGCTCCTTTCTTCAACTCGCTTTCTTTTGAGCTGGCCGCAACACCGCAGGATGGCTTCAGGCCCTAATCTGGTTCCGGCACGGCACGCTGAGCCTTTGGTTAATTCCTCTTCCTGGTGGGAAATGAGAGTTAAATTTGCCCGTCCAGACACCTCCAGCTAGTCTCTCATTGGTTCTCGCTATTCCTGTTCATCTTCCGCAGAAATTGCAAACTGGGCCAAACAGGAGGTTAAAGGGACTGACTCTCCAAGTCGGGAGGGTGTTAGTAAAGCGTCTGGAATGTTTCACCCGAGTTCCAGGGTACGAAAACTGAGACATATTTGAACACATTTCCCGATCACATGGTTGATCATACTCTAGGTTCCACATGCATGTTTTAGCTGAAGGAAGAATACCTTAAACCTGGGTAGTTGAAACCCGTGGAATGGGTACCATGCAATATGACTTCAAAGGGTCTTCATTTGCTCACCGAACCTCTCCAATCCTATCAATGCTGCGTTTATGCCCCTGTACACACGCTTGATTCTCTTTCGGAGACATAGCAATCCATAGGTTTTAAGATACTTACTAGTCAGGTACATTCTTAGGCGTTTAATATGCGGTGTTGAGTCCATTTCGTTGAGCAAGGAGTAGCTCTTGTCTATTCCATATTTGGCTTAAGGAACTTTATCTGTGCTCATTTCAATCTCTGGTTTTATGCAGCACCCCAACTCACCTTTACCCTTAAGCAAGCATAAGTTGGTTTTCTAAATTTGAGACCCTGTTCTGTTCTGTAATTCAGTTCCTGTGTAGCCAAGTTTACATTCCGTGTATTACTGATATCTTATGATGTTTCTTTTTCTGTGTGACTTATTTCAGTTAGAATCATCATACCTGAATCCACTCATTGTGCTGCTAAGGGCCTGATGACATAGATTTCATTGCTGAGTGATATTGCTTTGTAAGTAAATACCACAACTTCTTTATCCATTTTTCACTTTCTGCGATGTTGAACTTGTACTGTAAACGAGGTTCTTGTAAACAGAGGCGTCCCAAACTTTGGGGTGGCTGTGTCTTTTTGATTTTAATTTCCCTAAGCTATAGGACCATAAGTGGAAGTGCCCTAGGCTCTGTTGCTTTGTTTTTTAGATGTTTCAGGAAACACCATACACTTCTCCCGAGTGTCTGTTGGCAATTTACATCCCGCCCATCAGCATAACAAGGCTCCCAGTTCTCCATGGCCTGTCCTGCCTTTCTGGATTTTACACTTTTTTCAGATGGCCCTTTTGACCGGGGGGAAGTGAGACTTCATTGTAGTGCAGATTTCCTTTGCAAGCTTGCTTGGTTGGCCAAAAAGGGCGTATGCGTTTTTTCCTGAATATATTCAGGAAAAAACACATACGCCCTTTTTGACCAAGTGCATCATTGTGGACGTTCTGCCTCTTTTCCTATGCTTTCAATGCAATTCCAGTCTACCTCCTGAAATCGGTTTCCTGCAATTCTGCCCCGCTTTCAAGTCCTCTTGGCAGCCTTACTTCAGTATATTTTTGGACGATAGCTGTCATTTATAACTCTGCAGGTTTGTGAATTACAGTGCCCCTGAGCTCCTTTCTTCAACTCGCTTTCTTTTGAGCTGACCGCAACACCGCAGGATGGCTTCAGGCCCTAATCTGGTTCCGTCACGGCATGCTGAGCCTTTGGTTATTTCCTCTTCCTGGTGGGAAATGAGAGTTAAATTTGCCCGTCCAGACACCTCCAGCTAGTCTCTCATTGGTTCTCCCTATTTCTGTTCATCTTCCGCAGAAATTGCAAACTGGGCCAAACAGGAGCTTAAAGGTGCTGACTCTCCAAGTGCGGAGAGTGTTAGTAAAGCGTCTGGAATGTTGCACCCGAGTACCAGGGGAGGAAAACTGAGACATATTTGAACACGTCTCCCGATCACATGGTTGATCATACTCTAGGTTCCACATGCATGTTTTAGCTGAAGGAAGAATACCTTAAACCTGGGTAGTTGAAACCCGTGGAATGGGTACCATGCAATATGACTTCAAAGGGTCTTCATTTGCTCACCGAACCTCTCCAATCCTATCACTGCTGCGTTTATGCCCCTGTACACATGCTTGATTCTCTTTCGGAGACATAGCAATCCATAGGTTTTAAGATACTTACTAGTCAGGTACATTCTTAGGCGTTTAATATGCGGTGTTGAGTCCATTTCGTTGAGCAAGGAGTAGCTCTTGTCTATTCCATATTTGGCTTAAGGAACTTTATCTGTGCTCATTTCAATCTCTGGTTTTATGCAGCACCCCAACTCACCTTTACCCTTAAGCAAGCATAAGTTGGTTTTCTAAATTTGAGACCCTGTTCTGTTCTGTAATTCAGTTCCTGTGTAGCCAAGTTTACATTCTGTGTATTACTGATATCTTATGATGTTTCTTTTTCTGTGTGACTTATTTCAGTTAGAATCATCATACCTGAATCCACTCATTGTTCTGCTAAGGGCCTGATGACATAGATTTCATTGCTGAGTGATATTGCTTTGTAAGTAAATACCACAACTTCTTTATCCATTTTTCACTTTCTGCGATGTTGAACTTGTACTGTAAACGAGGTTCTTGTAAACAGAGACGTCCCAAACTTTGGGGTGGCTGTGTCTTTTTGATTTTAATTTCCCTAAGCTATAGGACCATAAGTGGAAGTGCCCTAGGCTCTGTTGCTTTGTTTTTTAGATGTTTCAGGAAACACCATACACTTCTCCCGAGTGTCTGTTGGCAATTTACATCCCGCCCATCAGCATAACAAGGCTCCCAGTTCTCCATGGCCTGTCCTGCCTTTCTGGATTTTACACTTTTTTCAGATGGCCCTTTTGACCGGGGGGAAGTGAGACTTCATTGTAGTGCAGATTTCCTTTGCAAGCTTGCTTGGTTGGCCAAAAAGGGCGTATGCGTTTTTTCCTGAATATATTCAGGAAAAAACGCATACGCCCTTTTTGGCCAAGTGCATCATTGTGGACGTTCTGCCTCTTTTCCTATGCTTTCAATGCAATTCCAGTCTACCTCCTGAAATCGGTTTCCTGCAATTCTGCCCCGCTTTCAAGTCCTCTTGGCAGCCTTACTTCAGTATATTTTTGGACGATAGCTGTCATTTATAACTCTGCAGGTTTGTGAATTACAGTGCCCCTGAGCTCCTTTCTTCAACTCGCTTTCTTTTGAGCTGGCCGCAACACCGCAGGATGGCTTCAGGCCCTAATCTGGTTCCGGCACGGCACGCTGAGCCTTTGGTTAATTCCTCTTCCTGGTGGGAAATGAGAGTTAAATTTGCCCGTCCAGACACCTCCAGCTAGTCTCTCATTGGTTCTCGCTATTCCTGTTCATCTTCCGCAGAAATTGCAAACTGGGCCAAACAGGAGGTTAAAGGGACTGACTCTCCAAGTCGGGAGGGTGTTAGTAAAGCGTCTGGAATGTTGCACCTGAGTACCAGGGTACGAAAACTGAGACATATTTGAACACGTCTCCCGATCACATGGTTGATCATACTCTAGGTTCCACATGCATGTTTTAGCTGAAGGAAGAATACCTTAAACCTGGGTAGTTGAAACCCGTGGAATGGGTACCATGCAATATGACTTCAAAGGGTCTTCATTTGCTCACCGAACCTCTCCAATCCTATCACTGCTGCGTTTATGCCCCTGTACACATGCTTGATTCTCTTTCGGAGACATAGCAATCCATAGGTTTTAAGATACTTACTAGTCAGGTACATTCTTAGGCATTTAATATGCGGTGTTGAGTCCATTTCGTTGAGCAAGGAGTAGCTCTTGTCTATTCCATATTTGGCTTAAGGAACTTTATCTGTGCTCATTTCAATCTCTGGTTTTATGCAGCACCCCAACTCACCTTTACCCTTAAGCAAGCATAAGTTGGTTTTCTAAATTTGAGACCCTGTTCTGTTCTGTAATTCAGTTCCTGTGTAGCCAAGTTTACATTCCGTGTATTACTGATATCTTATGATGTTTCTTTTTCTGTGTGACTTATTTCAGTTAGAATCATCATACCTGAATCCACTCATTGTGCTGCTAAGGGCCTGATGACATAGATTTCATTGCTGAGTGATATTGCTTTGTAAGTAAATACCACAACTTCTTTATCCATTTTTCACTTTCTGCGATGTTGAACTTGTACTGTAAACGAGGTTCTTGTAAACAGAGGCGTCCCAAACTTTGGGGTGGCTGTGTCTTTTTGATTTTAATTTCCCTAAGCTATAGGACCATAAGTGGAAGTGCCCTAGGCTCTGTTGCTTTGTTTTTTAGATGTTTCAGGAAACACCATACACTTCTCCCGAGTGTCTGTTGGCAATTTACATCCCGCCCATCAGCATAACAAGGCTCCCAGTTCTCCATGGCCTGTCCTGCCTTTCTGGATTTTACACTTTTTTCAGATGGCCCTTTTGACCGGGGGGAAGTGAGACTTCATTGTAGTGCAGATTTCCTTTGCAAGCTTGCTTGGTTGGCCAAAAAGGGCGTATGCGTTTTTTCCTGAATATATTCAGGAAAAAACGCATACGCCCTTTTTGGCCAAGTGCATCATTGTGGACGTTCTGCCTCTTTTCCTATGCTTTCAATGCAATTCCAGTCTACCTCCTGAAATCGGTTTCCTGCAATTCTGCCCCGCTTTCAAGTCCTCTTGGCAGCCTTACTTCAGTATATTTTTGGACGATAGCTGTCATTTATAACTCTGCAGGTTTGTGAATTACAGTGCCCCTGAGCTCCTTTCTTCAACTCGCTTTCTTTTGAGCTGGCCGCAACACCGCAGGATGGCTTCAGGCCCTAATCTGGTTCCGGCACGGCACGCTGAGCCTTTGGTTAATTCCTCTTCCTGGTGGGAAATGAGAGTTAAATTTGCCCGTCCAGACACCTCCAGCTAGTCTCTCATTGGTTCTCGCTATTCCTGTTCATCTTCCGCAGAAATTGCAAACTGGGCCAAACAGGAGGTTAAAGGGACTGACTCTCCAAGTCGGGAGGGTGTTAGTAAAGCGTCTGGAATGTTTCACCCGAGTTCCAGGGTACGAAAACTGAGACATATTTGAACACATTTCCCGATCACATGGTTGATCATACTCTAGGTTCCACATGCATGTTTTAGCTGAAGGAAGAATACCTTAAACCTGGGTAGTTGAAACCCGTGGAATGGGTACCATGCAATATGACTTCAAAGGGTCTTCATTTGCTCACCGAACCTCTCCAATCCTATCACTGCTGCGTTTATGCCCCTGTACACACGCTTGATTCTCTTTTGGAGACATAGCAATCCATAGGTTTTAAGATACTTACTAGTCAGGTACATTCTTAGGCGTTTAATATGCGGTGTTGAGTCCATTTCGTTGAGCAAGGAGTAGCTCTTGTCTATTCCATATTTGGCTTAAGGAACTTTATCTGTGCTCATTTCAATCTCTGGTTTTATGCAGCACCCCAACTCACCTTTCCCCTTAAGCAAGCATAAGTTGGTTTTCTAAATTTGAGACCCTGTTCTGTTCTGTAATTCAGTTCCTGTGTAGCCAAGTTTACATTCCGTGTATTACTGATATCTTATGATGTTTCTTTTTCTGTGTGACTTATTTCAGTTAGAATCATCATACCTGAATCCACTCATTGTGCTGCTAAGGGCCTGATGACATAGATTTCATTGCTGAGTGATATTGATTTGTAAGTAAATACCACAACTTCTTCATCCATTTTTCACTTTCTGCAATGTTGAACTTGTACTGTAAACGAGGTTCTTGTAAACAGAGACGTCCCAAACTTTGGGGTGGCTGTGTCTTTTTGATTTTAATTTCCCTAAGCTATAGGACCATAAGTGGAAGTGCCCTAGGCTCTGTTGCTTTGTTTTTTAGATGTTTCAGGAAACACCATACACTTCTCCCGAGTGTCTGTTGGCAATTTATATCCCGCCCATCAGCATAACAAGGCTCCCAGTTCTCCATGGCCTGTCCTGCCTTTCTGGATTTTACACTTTTTTCAGATGGCCCTTTTGACCGGGGGGAAGTGAGACTTCATTGTAGTGCAGATTTCCTTTGCAAGCTTGCTTGGTTGGCCAAAACGGGCGTATGCGTTTCTTCCTGAATATATTCAGGAAAAAACGCATACGCCCTTTATGGCCAAGTGCATCATTGTGGACGTTCTGCCTCTTTTCCTATGCTTTCAATGCAATTCCAGTCTACCTCCTGAAATCGGTTTCCTGCAATTCTGCCCCGCTTTCAAGTCCTCTTGGCAGCCTTACTTCAGTATATTTTTGGACGATAGCTGTCATTTATAAGTCTGCAGGTTTGTGAATTACAGTGCCCCTGAGCTCCTTTCTTCAACTCGCTTTCTTTTGAGCTGGCCGCAACACCGCAGGATGGCTTCAGGCCCTAATCTGGTTCCGGCACGGCACACTGAGCCTTTGGTTAATTCCTCTTCCTGGTGGGAAATGAGAGTTAAACTTGCCCGTCCAGACACCTCCAGCTAGTCTCTCATTGGTTCTCGCTATTCCTGTTCATCTTCCGCAGAAATTGCAAACTGGGCCAAACAGGAGGTTAAAGGGACTGACTCTCCAAGTCGGGAGGGTGTTAGTAAAGCGTCTGGAATGTTGCACCCGAGTACCAGGGTACGAAAACTGAGACATATTTGAACACGTCTCCCGATCACATGGTTGATCATACTCTAGGTTCCACATGCATGTTTTAGCTGAAGGAAGAATACCTTAAACCTGGGTAGTTGAAACCCGTGGAATGGGTACCATGCAATATGACTTCAAAGGGTCTTCATTTGCTCACCGAACCTCTCCAATCCTATCACTGCTGCGTTTATGCCCCTGTACACATGCTTGATTCTCTTTCGGAGACATAGCAATCCATAGGTTTTAAGATACTTACTAGTCAGGTACATTCTTAGGCATTTAATATGCGGTGTTGAGTCCATTTCGTTGAGCAAGAGGTAGCTCTTGTCTATTCCATATTTGGCTTAAGGAACTTTATCTGTGCTCATTTCAATCTCTGGTTTTATGCAGCACCCCAACTCACCTTTCCCCTTAAGCAAGCATAAGTTGGTTTTCTAAATTTGAGACCCTGTTCTGTTCTGTAATTCAGTTCCTGTGTAGCCAAGTTTACATTCCGTGTATTACTGATATCTTATGATGTTTCTTTTTCTGTGTGACTTATTTCAGTTAGAATCATCATACCTGAATCCACTCATTGTGCTGCTAAGGGCCTGATGACATAGATTTCATTGCTGAGTGATATTGCTTTGTAAGTAAATACCACAACTTCTTTATCCATTTTTCACTTTCTGCGATGTTGAACTTGTACGGTAAACGAGGTTCTTGTAAACAGAGGCGTCCCAAACTTTGGGGTGGCTGTGTCTTTTTGATTTTAATTTCCCTAAGCTATAGGACCATAAGTGGAAGTGCCCTAGGCTCTGTTGCTTTGTTTTTTAGATGTTTCAGGAAACACCATACACTTCTCCCGAGTGTCTGTTGGCAATTTACATCCCGCCCATCAGCATAACAAGGCTCCCAGTTCTCCATGGCCTGTCCTGTCTTTCTGGATTTTACACTTTTTTCAGATGGCCCTTTTGCCCGGGGGGAAGTGAGACTTCATTGTAGTGCAGATTTCCTTTGCAAGCTTGCTTGGTTGGCCAAAAAGGGCGTATGCGTTTCTTCCTGAATATATTCAGGAAAAAACGCATACGCCCTTTTTGGCCAAGTGCATCATTGTGGACGTTCTGCCTCTTTTCCTATGCTTTCAATGCAATTCCAGTCTACCTCCTGAAATCGGTTTCCTGCAATTCTGCCCCGCTTTCAAGTCCTCTTGGCAGCCTTACTTCAGTATATTTTTGGACGATAGCTGTCATTTATAACTCTGCAGGTTTGTGAATTACAGTGCCCCTGAGCTCCTTTCTTCAACTCGCTTTCTTTTGAGCTGGCCGCAACACCGCAGGATGGCTTCAGGCCCTAATCTGGTTCCGGCACGGCACGCTGAGCCTTTGGTTAATTCCTCTTCCTGGTGGGAAATGAGAGTTAAATTTGCCCGTCCAGACACCTCCAGCTAGTCTCTCATTGGTTCTCGCTATTCCTGTTCATCTTCCGCAGAAATTGCAAACTGGGCCAAACAGGAGGTTAAAGGGACTGACTCTCCAAGTCGGGAGGGTGTTAGTAAAGCGTCTGGAATGTTGCACCCGAGTACCAGGGTACGAAAACTGAGACATATTTGAACACGTCTCCCGATCACATGGTTGATCATACTCTAGGTTCCACATGCATGTTTTACCAGAAGGAAGAATACCTTAAACCTGGGTAGTTGAAACCCGTGGAATGGGTACCATGCAATATGACTTCAAAGGGTCTTCATTTGCTCACCGAACCTCTCCAATCCTATCACTGCTGCGTTTATGCCCTTGTACACATGCTTGATTCTCTTTCGGAGACATAGCAATCCATAGGTTTTAAGATACTTACTAGTCAGGTACATTCTTAGGCGTTTAATATGCGGTGTTGAGTCCATTTCGTTGAGCAAGGAGTAGCTCTTGTCTATTCCATATTTGGCTTAAGGAACTTTATCTGTGCTCATTTGAATCTCTGGTTTTATGCAGCACCCCAACTCACCTTTACCCTTAAGCAAGCATAAGTTGGTTTTCTAAATTTGAGACCCTGTTCTGTTCTCTACTACAGTTCCTGTGTAGCCAAGTTTACATTCCGTGTATTACTGATATCTTATGATGTTTCTTTTTCTGTGTGACTTATTTCAGTTAGAATCATCATACCTGAATCCACTCATTGTGCTGCTAAGGGCCTGATGACATAGATTTCATTGCTGAGTGATATTGCTTTGTAAGTAAATACCACAACTTCTTTATCCATTTTTCACTTTCTGCGATGTTGAACTTGTACTGTAAACGAGGTTCTTGTAAACAGAGGCGTCCCAATGTTTGGGGTGGCTGTGTCTTTTTGATTTTAATTTCCCTAAGCTATAGGACCATAAGTGGAAGTGCCCTAGGCTCTGTTGCTTTGTTTTTTAGATGTTTCAGGAAACACCATACACTTCTCCCGAGTGTCTGTTGGCAATTTACATCCCGCCCATCAGCATAACAAGGCTCCCAGTTCTCCATGGCCTGTCCTGCCTTTCTGGATTTTACACTTTTTTCAGATGGCCCTTTTGACCCGGGGGAAGTGAGACTTCATTGTAGTGCAGATTTCCTTTGCAAGCTTGCTTGGTTGGCCAAAACGGGCGTATGCGTTTCTTCCTGAATATATTCAGGAAAAAACGCATACGCCCTTTTTGGCCAAGTGCATCATTGTGGACGTTCTGCCTCTTTTCCTATGCTTTCAATGCAATTCCAGTCTACCTCCTGAAATCGGTTTCCTGCAATTCTGCCCCGCTTTCAAGTCCTCTTGGCAGCCTTACTTCAGTATATTTTTGGACGATAGCTGTCATTTATAACTCTGCAGGTTTGTGAATTACAGTGCCCCTGAGCTCCTTTCTTCAACTCGCTTTCTTTTGAGCTGGCCGCAACACCGCAGGATGGCTTCAGGCCCTAATCTGGTTCCGTCACGGCACGCTGAGCCTTTGGTTAATTCCTCTTCCTGGTGGGAAATGAGAGTTAAATTTGCCTGTCCAGACACCTCCAGCTAGTCTCTCATTGGTTCTCGCTATTCCTGTTCATCTTCCGCAGAAATTGCAAACTGGGCCAAACAGGAGGTTAAAGGGACTGACTCTCCAAGTCGGGAGGGTGTTAGTAAAGCGTCTGGAATGTTGCACCTGAGTACCAGGGTACGAAAACTGAGACATATTTGAACACGTCTCCCGATCACATGGTTGATCATACTCTAGGTTCCACATGCATGTTTTAGCTGAAGGAAGAATACCTTAAACCTGGGTAGTTGAAACCCGTGGAATGGGTACCATGCAATATGACTTCAAAGGGTCTTCATTTGCTCACCGAACCTCTCCAATCCTATCACTGCTGCGTTTATGCCCCTGTACACATGCTTGATTCTCTTTCGGAGACATAGCAATCCATAGGTTTTAAGATACTTACTAGTCAGGTACATTCTTAGGCATTTAATATGCGGTGTTGAGTCCATTTCGTTGAGCAAGGAGTAGCTCTTGTCTATTCCATATTTGGCTTAAGGAACTTTATCTGTGTTCATTTCAATCTCTGGTTTTATGCAGCACCCCAACTCACCTTTACCCTTAAGGAAGCATAAGTTGGTTTTCTAAATTTGAGACCCTGTTCTGTTCTGTAATTCAGTTCCTGTGTAGCCAAGTTTACATTCCGTGTATTACTGATATCTTATGATGTTTCTTTTTCTGTGTGACTTATTTCAGTTAGAATCATCATACCTGAATCCACTCATTGTGCTGCTAAGGGCCTGATAACATAGATTTCATTGCTGAGTGATATTGCTTTGTAAGTAAATACCACAACTTCTTTATCCATTTTTCACTTTCTGCGATGTTGAACTTGTACGGTAAACGAGGTTCTTGTAAACAGAGGCGTCCCAAACTTTGAGGTGGCTGTGTCTTTTTGATTTTAATTTCCCTAAGCTATAGGACCATAAGTGGAAGTGCCCTAGGCTCTGTTGCTTTGTTTTTTAGATGTTTCAGGAAACACCATACACTTCTCCCGAGTGTCTGTTGGCAATTTACATCCCGCCCATCAGCATAACAAGGCTCCCAGTTCTCCATGGCCTGTCCTGTCTTTCTGGATTTTACACTTTTTTCAGATGGCCCTTTTGACCGGGGGGAAGTGAGACTTCATTGTAGTGCAGATTTCCTTTGCAAGCTTGCTTGGTTGGCCAAAAAGGGCGTATGCGTTTCTTCCTGAATATATTCAGGAAAAAACGCATACGCCCTTTATGGCCAAGTGCATCATTGTGGACGTTCTGCCTCTTTTCCTATGCTTTCAATGCAATTCCAGTCTACCTCCTGAAATCGGTTTCCTGCAATTCTGCCCCGCTTTCAAGTCCTCTTGGCAGCCTTACTTCAGTATATTTTTGGACGATAGCTGTCATTTATAACTCTGCAGGTTTGTGAATTACAGTGCCCCTGAGCTCCTTTCTTCAACTCGCTTTCTTTTGAGCTGGCCGCAACACCGCAGGATGGCTTCAGGCCCTAATCTGGTTCCGGCACGGCACGCTGAGCCTTTGGTTAATTCCTCTTCCTGGTGGGAAATGAGAGTTAAATTTGCCCGTCCAGACACCTCCAGCTAGTCTCTCATTGGTTCTCGCTATTCCTGTTCATCTTCCGCAGAAATTGCAAACTGGGCCAAACAGGAGGTTAAAGGGACTGACTCTCCAAGTCGGGAGGGTGTTAGTAAAGCGTCTGGAATGTTGCACCTGAGTATCAGGGTACGAAAACTGAGACATATTTGAACACGTCTCCCGATCACATGGTTGATCATACTCTAGGTTCCACATGCATGTTTTAGCTGAAGGAAGAATACCTTAAACCTGGGTAGTTGAAACCCGTGGAATGGGTACCATGCAATATGACTTCAAAGGGTCTTCATTTGCTCACCGAACCTCTCCAATCCTATCACTGCTGCGTTTATGCCCCTGTACACATGCTTGATTCTCTTTCGGAGACATAGCAATCCATAGGTTTTAAGATACTTACTAGTCAGGTACATTCTTAGGCATTTAATATGCGGTGTTGAGTCCATTTCGTTGAGCAAGGAGTAGCTCTTGTCTATTCCATATTTGGCTTAAGGAACTTTATCTGTGCTCATTTCAATCTCTGGTTTTATGCAGCACCCCAACTCACCTTTACCCTTAAGCAAGCATAAGTTGGTTTTCTAAATTTGAGACCCTGTTCTGTTCTGTAATTCAGTTCCTGTGTAGCCAAGTTTACATTCCGTGTATTACTGATATCTTATGATGTTTCTTTTTCTGTGTGACTTATTTCAGTTAGAATCATCATACCTGAATCCACTCATTGTGCTGCTAAGGGCCTGATGACATAGATTTCATTGCTGAGTGATATTGCTTTGTAAGTAAATACCACAACTTCTTTATCCATTTTTCACTTTCTGCGATGTTGAACTTGTACTGTAAACGAGGTTCTTGTAAACAGAGGCGTCCCAATGTTTGGGGTGGCTGTGTCTTTTTGATTTTAATTTCCCTAAGCTATAGGACCATAAGTGCAAGTGCCCTAGGCTCTGTTGCTTTGTTTTTTAGATGTTTCAGGAAACACCATACACTTCTCCCGAGTGTCTTTTGGCAATTTACATCCCGCCCATCAGCATAACAAGGCTCCCAGTTCTCCATGGCCTGTACTGCCTTTCTGGATTTTACACTTTTTTCAGATGGCCCTTTTGACCAGGGGGAAGTGAGACTTCATTGTAGTGCAGATTTCCTTTGCAAGCTTGCTTGGTTGGCCAAAAAGGGCGTATGCGTTTTTTCCTGAATATATTCAGGAAAAAACGCATACGCCCTTTTTGGCCAAGTGCATCATTGTGGACGTTCTGCCTCTTTTCCTATGCTTTCAATGCAATTCCAGTCTGCCTCCTGAAATCGGTTTCCTGCAATTCTGCCCCGCTTTCAAGTCCTCTTGGCAGCCTTACTTCAGTATATTTTTGGACGATAGCTGTCATTTATAACTCTGCAGGTTTGTGAATTACAGTGCCCCTGAGCTCCTTTCTTCAACTCGCTTTCTTTTGAGCTGGCCGCAACACCGCAGGATGGCTTCAGGCCCTAATCTGGTTCCGGCACGGCACGCTGAGCCTTTGGTTATTTCCTCTTCCTGGTGGGAAATGAGAGTTAAATTTGCCCGTCCAGACACCTCCAGCTAGTCTCTCATTGGTTCTCGCTATTCCTGTTCATCTTCCGCAGAAATTGCAAACTGGGCCAAACAGGAGGTTAAAGGGACTGACTCTCCAAGTCGGGAGGGTGTTAGTAAAGCGTCTGGAATGTTGCACCCGAGTACCAGGGTACGAAAACTGAGACATATTTGAACACGTCACCCGATCACATGGTTGATCATACTCTAGGTTCCACATGCATGTTTTAGCTGAAGGAAGAATACCTTAAACCTGGGTAGTTGAAACCCGTGGAATGGGTACCATGCAATATGACTTCAAAGGGTCTTCATTTGCTCACCGAACCTCTCCAATCCTATCACTGCTGCGTTTATGCCCCTGTACACATGCTTGATTCTCTTTCGGAGACATAGCAATCCATAGGTTTTAAGATACTTACTAGTCAGGTACATTCTTAGGCATTTAATATGCGGTGTTGAGTCCATTTCGTTGAGCAAGGAGTAGCTCTTGTCTATTCCATATTTGGCTTAAGGAACTTTATCTGTGCTCATTTCAATCTCTGGTTTTATGCAGCACCCCAACTCACCTTTACCCTTAAGCAAGCATAAGTTGGTTTTCTAAATTTGAGACCCTGTTCTGTTCTGTAATTCAGTTCCTGTGTAGCCAAGTTTACATTCCGTGTATTACTGATATCTTATGATGTTTCTTTTTCTGTGTGACTTATTTCAGTTAGAATCATCATACCTGAATAGACTCATTGTGCTACTAAGGGCCTGATGACATAGATTTCATTGCTGAGTGATATTGCTTTGTAAGTAAATACCACAACTTCTTTATCCATTTTTCACTTTCTGTGATGTTGAACTTGTACTGTAAATGAGGTTCTTGTAAACAGAGGCATCCCAAACTTTGGGGTGGCTGTGTCTTTTTGATTTTAATTTCCCTAAGCTATAGGACCATAAGTGGAAGTGCCCTAGGCTCTGTTGCTTTGTTTTTTAGATGTTTCAGGAAACACCATACACTTCTCCCGAGTGTCTGTTGGCAATTTACATCCCGCCCATCAGCATAACAAGGCTCCCAGTTCTCCATGGCCTGTCCTGCCTTTCTGGATTTTACACTTTTTTCAGATGGCCCTTTTGACCGGGGGGAAGTGAGACTTCATTGTAGTGCAGATTTCCTTTGCAAGCTTGCTTGGTTGGCCAAAAAGGGCGTATGCGTTTTTTCCTGAATATATTCAGGAAAAAACGCATACGCCCTTTTTGGCCAAGTGCATCATTGTGGACGTTCTGCCTCTTTTCCTATGCTTTCAATGCAATTCCAGTCTGCCTCCTGAAATCGGTTTCCTGCAATTCTGCCCCGTTTTCAAGTCCTCTTGGCAGCCTTACTTCAGTATATTTTTGGACGATAGCTGTCATTTATAACTCTGCAGGTTTGTGAATTACAGTGCCCCTGAGCTCCTTTCTTCAACTCGCTTTCTTTTGAGCTGGCCGCAACACCGCAGGATGGCTTCAGGCCCTAATCTGGTTCCGGCACGGCACGCTGAGCCTTTGGTTAATTCCTCTTCCTGGTGGGAAATGAGAGTTAAATTTGCCCGTCCAGACACCTCCAGCTAGTCTCTCATTGGTTCTCGCTATTCCTGTTCATCTTCCGCAGAAATTGCAAACTGGGCCAAACAGGAGGTTAAAGGGACTGACTCTCCAAGTCGGGAGGGTGTTAGTAAAGCGTCTGGAATGTTGCACCCGAGTACCAGGGTACGAAAACTGAGACATATTTGAACAGGTCTCCCGATCACATGGTTGATCATACTCTAGGTTCCACATGCATGTTTTAGCTGAAGGAAGAATACCTTAAACCTGGGTAGTTGAAACCCGTGGAATGGGTACCATGCAATATGACTTCAAAGGGTCTTCATTTGCTCACCGAACCTCTCCAATCCTATCACTGCTGCGTTTATGCCCCTGTACACATGCTTGATTCTCTTTCGGAGACATAGCAATCCATAGGTTTTAAGATACTTACTAGTCAGGTACATTCTTAGGCATTTAATATGCGGTGTTGAGTCCATTTCGTTGAGCAAGGTGTAGCTCTTGTCTATTCCATATTTGGCTTAAGGAACTTTATCTGTGCTCATTTCAATCTCTGGTTTTATGCAGCACCCCAACTCACCTTTACCCTTAAGCAAGCATAAGTTGGTTTTCTAAATTTGAGACCCTGTTCTGTTCTGTAATTCAGTTCCTGTGTAGCCAAGTTTACATTCCGTGTATTACTGATATCTTATGATGTTTCTTTTTCTGTGTGACTTATTTCAGTTAGAATCATCATACCTGAATCCACTCATTGTGCTGCTAAGGGCCTGATGACATAGATTTCATTGCTGAGTGATATTGCTTTGTAAGTAAATACCACAACTTCTTTATCCATTTTTCACTTTCTGCGATGTTGAACTTGTACTGTAAACGAGGTTCTTGTAAACAGAGGCGTCCCAAACTTTGGGGTGGCTGTGTCTTTTTGATTTTAATTTCCCTAAGCTATAGGACCATAAGTGGAAGTGCCCTAGGCTCTGTTGCTTTGTTTTTTAGATGTTTCAGGAAACACCATACACTTCTCCCGAGTGTCTGTTGGCAATTTACATCCCGCCCATCAGCATAACAAGGCTCCCAGTTCTCCATGGCCTGTCCTGCCTTTCTGGATTTTACACTTTTTTCAGATGGCCCTTTTGACCGGGGGGAAGTGAGACTTCATTGTAGTGCAGATTTCCTTTGCAAGCTTGCTTGGTTGGCCAAAAAGGGCGTATGCGTTTTTTCCTGAATATATTCAGGAAAAAACGCATACGCCCTTTTTGGCCAAGTGCATCATTGTGGACGTTCTGCCTCTTTTCCTATGCTTTCAATGCAATTCCAGTCTACCTCCTGAAATCGGTTTCCTGCAATTCTGCCCCGCTTTCAAGTCCTCTTGGCAGCCTTACTTCAGTATATTTTTGGACGATAGCTGTCATTTATAACTCTGCAGGTTTGTGAATTACAGTGCCCCTGAGCTCCTTTCTTCAACTCGCTTTCTTTTGAGCTGGCCGCAACACCGCAGGATGGCTTCAGGCCCTAATCTGGTTCCGGCACGGCACGCTGAGCCTTTGGTTAATTCCTCTTCCTGGTGGGAAATGAGAGTTAAATTTGCCCGTCCAGACACCTCCAGCTAGTCTCTCATTGGTTCTCGCTATTCCTGTTCATCTTCCGCAGAAATTGCAAACTGGGCCAAACAGGAGGTTAAAGGGACTGACTCTCCAAGTCGGGAGGGTGTTAGTAAAGCGTCTGGAATGTTGCACCCGAGTACCAGGGTACGAAAACTGAGACATATTTGAACACGTCTCCCGATCACATGGTTGATCATACTCTAGGTTCCACATGCATGTTTTAGCTGAAGGAAGAATACCTTAAACCTGGGTAGTTGAAACCCGTGGAATGGGTACCATGCAATATGACTTCAAAGGGTCTTCATTTGCTCACCGAACCTCTCCAATCCTATCACTGCTGCGTTTATGCCCCTGTACACATGCTTGATTCTCTTTCGGAGACATAGCAATCCATAGGTTTTAAGATACTTACTAGTCAGGTACATTCTTAGGCATTTAATATGCGGTGTTGAGTCCATTTCGTTGAGCAAGGAGTAGCTCTTGTCTATTCCATATTTGGCTTAAGGAACTTTATCTGTGCTCATTTCAATCTCTGGTTTTATGCAGCACCCCAACTCACCTTTACCCTTAAGCAAGCATAAGTTGGTTTTCTAAATTTGAGACCCTGTTCTGTTCTGTAATTCAGTTCCTGTGTAGCCAAGTTTACATTCCATGTATTACTGATATCTTATGATGTTTCTTTTTCTGTGTGACTTATTTCAGTTAGAATCATCATACCTGAATCCACTCATTGTGCTGCTAAGGGCCTGATGACATAGATTTCATTGCTGAGTGATATTGCTTTGTAAGTAAATACCACAACTTCTTTATCCATTTTTCACTTTCTGCGATGTTGAACTTGTACTGTAAACGAGGTTCTTGTAAACAGAGGCGTCCCAAACTTTGGGGTGGCTGTGTCTTTTTGATTTTAATTTCCCTAAGCTATAGGACCATAAGTGGAAGTGCCCTAGGCTCTGTTGCTTTGTTTTTTAGATGTTTCAGGAAACACCATACACTTCTCCCGAGTGTCTGTTGGCAATTTACATCCCGCCCATCAGCATAACAAGGCTCCCAGTTCTCCATGGCCTGTCCTGCCTTTCTGGATTTTACACTTTTTTCAGATGGCCCTTTTGACCGGGGGGAAGTGAGACTTCATTGTAGTGCAGATTTCCTTTGCAAGCTTGCTTGGTTGGCCAAAAAGGGCGTATGCGTTTTTTCCTGAATATATTCAGGAAAAAACGCATACGCCCTTTTTGGCCAAGTGCATCATTGTGGACGTTCTGCCTCTTTTCCTATGCTTTCAATGCAATTCCAGTCTACCTCCTGAAATCGGTTTCCTGCAATTCTGCCCCGCTTTCAAGTCCTCTTGGCAGCCTTACTTCAGTATATTTTTGGACGATAGCTGTCATTTATAACTCTGCAGGTTTGTGAATTACAGTGCCCCTGAGCTCCTTTCTTCAACTCGCTTTCTTTTGAGCTGACCGCAACACCGCAGGATGGCTTCAGGCCCTAATCTGGTTCCGGCACGGCATGCTGAGCCTTTGGTTATTTCCTCTTCCTGGTGGGAAATGAGAGTTAAATTTGCCCGTCCAGACACCTCCAGCTAGTCTCTCATTGGTTCTCCCTATTTCTGTTCATCTTCCGCAGAAATTGCAAACTGGGCCAAACAGGAGCTTAAAGGTGCTGACTCTCCAAGTGCGGAGAGTGTTAGTAAAGCGTCTGGAATGTTGCACCCGAGTACCAGGGGAGGAAAACTGAGACATATTTGAACACGTCTCCCGATCACATGGTTGATCATACTCTAGGTTCCACATGCATGTTTTAGCTGAAGGAAGAATACCTTAAACCTGGGTAGTTGAAACCCGTGGAATGGGTACCATGCAATATGACTTCAAAGGGTCTTCATTTGCTCACCGAACCTCTCCAATCCTATCACTGCTGCGTTTATGCCCCTGTACACATGCTTGATTCTCTTTCGGAGACATAGCAATCCATAGGTTTTAAGATACTTACTAGTCAGGTACATTCTTATGCGTTTAATATGCGGTGTTGAGTCCATTTCGTTGAGCAAGGAGTAGCTCTTGTCTATTCCATATTTGGCTTAAGGAACTTTATCTGTGCTCATTTCAATCTCTGGTTTTATGCAGCACCCCAACTCACCTTTACCCTTAAGCAAGCATAAGTTGGTTTTCTAAATTTGAGACCCTGTTCTGTTCTGTAATTCAGTTCCTGTGTAGCCAAGTTTACATTCTGTGTATTACTGATATCTTATGATGTTTCTTTTTCTGTGTGACTTATTTCAGTTAGAATCATCATACCTGAATCCACTCATTGTGCTGCTAAGGGCCTGATGACATAGATTTCATTGCTGAGTGATATTGCTTTGTAAGTAAATACCACAACTTCTTTATCCATTTTTCACTTTCTGCGATGTTGAACTTGTACTGTAAACGAGGTTCTTGTAAACAGAGGCGTCCCAAACTTTGGGGTGGCTGTGTCTTTTTGATTTTAATTTCCCTAAGCTATAGGACCATAAGTGGAAGTGCCCTAGGCTCTGTTGCTTTGTTTTTTAGATGTTTCAGGAAACACCATACACTTCTCCCGAGTGTCTGTTGGCAATTTACATCCCGCCCATCAGCATAACAAGGCTCCCAGTTCTCCATGGCCTGTCCTGCCTTTCTGGATTTTACACTTTTTTCAGATGGCCCTTTTGACCGGGGGGAAGTGAGACTTCATTGTAGTGCTGATTTCCTTTGCAAGCTTGCTTGGTTGGCCAAAAAGGGCGTATGCGTTTTTTCCTGAATATATTCAGGAAAAAACGCATACGCCCTTTTTGGCCAAGTGCATCATTGTGGACGTTCTGCCTCTTTTCCTATGCTTTCAATGCAATTCCAGTCTACCTCCTGAAATCGGTTTCCTGCAATTCTGCCCCGCTTTCAAGTCCTCTTGGCAGCCTTACTTCAGTATATTTTTGGACGATAGCTGTCATTTATAACTCTGCAGGTTTGTGAATTACAGTGCCCCTGAGCTCCTTTCTTCAACTCGCTTTCTTTTGAGCTGGCCGCAACACCGCAGGATGGCTTCAGGCCCTAATCTGGTTCCGGCACGGCACGCTGAGCCTTTGGTTAATTCCTCTTCCTGGTGGGAAATGAGAGTTAAATTTGCCCGTCCAGACACCTCCAGCTAGTCTCTCATTGGTTCTCGCTATTCCTGTTCATCTTCCGCAGAAATTGCAAACTGGGCCAAACAGGAGGTTAAAGGGACTGACTCTCCAAGTCGGGAGGGTGTTAGTAAAGCGTCTGGAATGTTGCACCCGAGTACCAGGGTACGAAAACTGAGACATATTTGAACACGTCTCCCGATCACATGGTTGATCATACTCTAGGTTCCACATGCATGTTTTAGCTGAAGGAAGAATACCTTAAACCTGGGTAGTTGAAACCCGTGGAATGGGTACCATGCAATATGACTTCAAAGGGTCTTCATTTGCTCACCGAACCTCTCCAATCCTATCACTGCTGCGTTTATGCCCCTGTACACATGCTTGATTCTCTTTCGGAGACATAGCAATCCATAGGTTTTAAGATACTTACTAGTCAGGTACATTCTTAGGCATTTAATATGCGGTGTTGAGTCCATTTCGTTGAGCAAGGAGTAGCTCTTGTCTATTCCATATTTGGCTTAAGGAACTTTATCTGTGCT
Source organism: Pseudorca crassidens (assembly GCF_039906515.1). NCBI lineage: Eukaryota > Metazoa > Chordata > Mammalia > Artiodactyla > Delphinidae > Pseudorca > Pseudorca crassidens. Next base: position 388,810 of record NW_027136046.1, on the reverse strand, counting down.
CATTTCAATCTCTGGTTTTATGCAGCACCCCAACTCACCTTTCCCCTTAAGCAAGCATAAGTTGGTTTTCTAAATTTGAGACCCTGTTCTGTTCTGTAATTCAGTTCCTGTGTAGCCAAGTTTACATTCCGTGTATTACTGATATCTTATGATGTTTCTTTTTCTGTGTGACTTATTTCAGTTAGAATCATCATACCTGAATCCACTCATTGTGCTGCTAAGGGCCTGATGACATAGATTTCATTGCTGAGTGATATTGCTTTGTAAGTAAATACCACAACTTCTTTATCCATTTTTCACTTTCTGCGATGTTGAACTTGTACTGTAAACGAGGTTCTTGTAAACAGAGGCGTCCCAAACTTTGGGGTGGCTGTGTCTTTTTGATTTTAATTTCCCTAAGCTATAGGACCATAAGTGGAAGTGCCCTAGGCTCTGTTGCTTTGTTTTTTAGATGTTTCAGGAAACACCATACACTTCTCCCGAGTGTCTGTTGGCAATTTACATCCCGCCCATCAGCATAACAAGGCTCCCAGTTCTCCATGGCCTGTCCTGCCTTTCTGGATTTTACACTTTTTTCAGATGGCCCTTTTGACCGGGGGGAAGTGAGACTTCATTGTAGTGCAGATTTCCTTTGCAAGCTTGCTTGCTTGGCCAAAAAGGGCGTATGCGTTTTTTCCTGAATATATTCAGGAAAAAACGCATACGCCCTTTTTGGCCAAGTGCATCATTGTGGACGTTCTGCCTCTTTTCCTATGCTTTCAATGCAATTCCAGTCTACCTCCTGAAATCGGTTTCCTGCAATTCTGCCCCGCTTTCAAGTCCTCTTGGCAGCCTTACTTCAGTATATTTTTGGACGATAGCTGTCATTTATAACTCTGCAGGTTTGTGAATTACAGTGCCCCTGAGCTCCTTTCTTCAACTCGCTTTCTTTTGAGCTGACCGCAACACCGCAGGATGGCTTCAGGCCCTAATCTGGTTCCGGCACGGCATGCTGAGCCTTTGGTTATTTCCTCTTCCTGGTGGGAAATGAGAGTTAAATTTGCCCGTCCAGACACCTCCAGCTAGTCTCTCATTGGTTCTCCCTATTTCTGTTCATCTTCCGCAGAAATTGCAAACTGGGCCAAACAGGAGCTTAAAGGTGCTGACTCTCCAAGTGCGGAGAGTGTTAGTAAAGCGTCTGGAATGTTGCACCCGAGTACCAGGGGAGGAAAACTGAGACATATTTGAACACGTCTCCCGATCACATGGTTGATCATACTCTAGGTTCCACATGCATGTTTTAGCTGAAGGAAGAATACCTTAAACCTGGGTAGTTGAAACCCGTGGAATGGGTACCATGCAATATGACTTCAAAGGGTCTTCATTTGCTCACCGAACCTCTCCAATCCTATCACTGCTGCGTTTATGCCCCTGTACACATGCTTGATTCTCTTTCGGAGACATAGCAATCCATAGGTTTTAAGATACTTACTAGTCAGGTACATTCTTAGGCGTTTAATATGCGGTGTTGAGTCCATTTCGTTGAGCAAGGAGTAGCTCTTGTCTATTCCATATTTGGCTTAAGGAACTTTATCTGTGCTCATTTCAATCTCTGGTTTTATGCAGCACCCCAACTCACCTTTACCCTTAAGCAAGCATAAGTTGGTTTTCTAAATTTGAGACCCTGTTCTGTTCTGTAATTCAGTTCCTGTGTAGCCAAGTTTACATTCCGTGTATTACTGATATCTTATGATGTTTCTTTTTCTGTGTGACTTATTTCAGTTAGAATCATCATACCTGAATCCACTCATTGTGCTGCTAAGGGCCTGATGACATAGATTTCATTGCTGAGTGATATTGCTTTGTAAGTAAATACCACAACTTCTTTATCCATTTTTCACTTTCTGCGATGTTGAACTTGTACTGTAAACGAGGTTCTTGTAAACAGAGGCGTCCCAAACTTTGGGGTGGCTGTGTCTTTTTGATTTTAATTTCCCTAAGCTATAGGACCATAAGTGGAAGTGCCCTAGGCTCTGTTGCTTTGTTTTTTAGATGTTTCAGGAAACACCATACACTTCTCCCGAGTGTCTGTTGGCAATTTACATCCCGCCCATCAGCATAACAAGGCTCCCAGTTCTCCATGGCCTGTCCTGCCTTTCTGGATTTTACACTTTTTTCAGATGGCCCTTTTGACCGGGGGGAAGTGAGACTTCATTGTAGTGCAGATTTCCTTTGCAAGCTTGCTTGGTTGGCCAAAAAGGGCGTATGCGTTTTTTCCTGAATATATTCAGGAAAAAACGCATACGCCCTTTTTGGCCAAGTGCATCATTGTGGACGTTCTGCCTCTTTTCCTATGCTTTCAATGCAATTCCAGTCTACCTCCTGAAATCGGTTTCCTGCAATTCTGCCCCGCTTTCAAGTCCTCTTGGCAGCCTTACTTCAGTATATTTTTGGACGATAGCTGTCATTTATAACTCTGCAGGTTTGTGAATTACAGTGCCCCTGAGCTCCTTTCTTCAACTCGCTTTCTTTTGAGCTGGCCGCAACACCGCAGGATGGCTTCAGGCCCTAATCTGGTTCCGGCACGGCACGCTGAGCCTTTGGTTAATTCCTCTTCCTGGTGGGAAATGAGAGTTAAATTTGCCCGTCCAGACACCTCCAGCTAGTCTCTCATTGGTTCTCGCTATTCCTGTTCATCTTCCGCAGAAATTGCAAACTGGGCCAAACAGGAGGTTAAAGGGACTGACTCTCCAAGTCGGGAGGGTGTTAGTAAAGCGTCTGGAATGTTGCACCCGAGTACCAGGGTACGAAAACTGAGACATATTTGAACACGTCTCCCGATCACATGGTTGATCATACTCTAGGTTCCACATTTATGTTTTAGCTGAAGGAAGAATACCTTAAACCTGGGTAGTTGAAACCCGTGGAATGGGTACCATGCAATATGACTTCAAAGGGTCTTCATTTGCTCACCGAACCTCTCCAATCCTATCACTGCTGCGTTTATGCCCCTGTACACACGCTTGATTCTCTTTTGGAGACATAGCAATCCATAGGTTTTAAGATACTTACTAGTCAGGTACATTCTTAGGCGTTTAATATGCGGTGTTGAGTCCATTTCGTTGAGCAAGGAGTAGCTCTTGTCTATTCCATATTTGGCTTAAGGAACTTTATCTGTGCTCATTTCAATCTCTGGTTTTATGCAGCACCCCAACTCACCTTTCCCCTTAAGCAAGCATAAGTTGGTTTTCTAAATTTGAGACCCTGTTCTGTTCTGTAATTCAGTTCCTGTGTAGCCAAGTTTACATTCCGTGTATTACTGATATCTTATGATGTTTCTTTTTCTGTGTGACTTATTTCAGTTAGAATCATCATACCTGAATCCACTCATTGTGCTGCTAAGGGCCTGATGACATAGATTTCATTGCTGAGTGATATTGATTTGTAAGTAAATACCACAACTTCTTCATCCATTTTTCACTTTCTGCAATGTTGAACTTGTACTGTAAACGAGGTTCTTGTAAACAGAGACGTCCCAAACTTTGGGGTGGCTGTGTCTTTTTGATTTTAATTTCCCTAAGCTATAGGACCATAAGTGGAAGTGCCCTAGGCTCTGTTGCTTTGTTTTTTAGATGTTTCAGGAAACACCATACACTTCTCCCGAGTGTCTGTTGGCAATTTACATCCCGCCCATCAGCATAACAAGGCTCCCAGTTCTCCATGGCCTGTCCTGCCTTTCTGGATTTTACACTTTTTTCAGATGGCCCTTTTGACCGGGGGGAAGTGAGACTTCATTGTAGTGCAGATTTCCTTTGCAAGCTTGCTTGGTTGGCCAAAAAGGGCGTATGCGTTTCTTCCTGAATATATTCAGGAAAAAACGCATACGCCCTTTTTGGCCAAGTGCATCATTGTGGACGTTCTGCCTCTTTTCCTATGCTTTCAATGCAATTCCAGTCTACCTCCTGAAATCGGTTTCCTGCAATTCTGCCCCGCTTTCAAGTCCTCTTGGCAGCCTTACTTCAGTATATTTTTGGACGATAGCTGTCATTTATAACTCTGCAGGTTTGTGAATTACAGTGCCCCTGAGCTCCTTTCTTCAACTCGCTTTCTTTTGAGCTGGCCGCAACACCGCAGGATGGCTTCAGGCCCTAATCTGGTTCCGGCACGGCACGCTGAGCCTTTGGTTAATTCCTCTTCCTGGTGGGAAATGAGAGTTAAATTTGCCCGTCCAGACACCTCCAGCTAGTCTCTCATTGGTTCTCGCTATTCCTGTTCATCTTCCGCAGAAATTGCAAACTGGGCCAAACAGGAGGTTAAAGAGACTGACTCTCCAAGTCGGGAGGGTGTTAGTAAAGCGTCTGGAATGTTGCACCCGAGTACCAGGGTACGAAAACTGAGACATATTTGAACAGGTCTCCCAATCACATGGTTGATCATACTCTAGGTTCCACATGCATGTTTTAGCTGAAGGAAGAATACCTTAAACCTGGGTAGTTGAAACCCGTGGAATGGGTACCATGCAATATGACTTCAAAGGGTCTTCATTTGCTCACCGAACCTCTCCAATCCTATCACTGCTGCGTTTATGCCCCTGTACACATGCTTGATTCTCTTTCGGAGACATAGCAATCCATAGGTTTTAAGATACTTACTAGTCAGGTACATTCTTAGGCATTTAATATGCGGTGTTGAGTCCATTTCGTTGAGCAAGGAGTAGCTCTTGTCTATTCCATATTTGGCTTAAGGAACTTTATCTGTGCTCATTTCAATCTCTGGTTTTATGCAGCACCCCAACTCACCTTTCCCCTTAAGCAAGCATAAGTTGGTTTTCTAAATTTGAGACCCTGTTCTGTTCTGTAATTCAGTTCCTGTGTAGCCAAGTTTACATTCCATGTATTACTGATATCTTATGATGTTTCTTTTTCTGTGTGACTTATTTCAGTTAGAATCATCATACCTGAATCCACTCATTGTGCTGCTAAGGGCCTGATGACATAGATTTCATTGCTGAGTGATATTGCTTTGTAAGTAAATACCACAACTTCTTTATCCATTTTTCACTTTCTGCGATGTTGAACTTGTACTGTAAACGAGGTTCTTGTAAACAGAGGCGTCCCAAACTTTGGGGTGGCTGTGTCTTTTTGATTTTAATTTCCCTAAGCTATAGGACCATAAGTGGAAGTGCCCTAGGCTCTGTTGCTTTGTTTTTTAGATGTTTCAGGAAACACCATACACTTCTCCCGAGTGTCTGTTGGCAATTTACATCCCGCCCATCAGCATAACAAGGCTCCCAGTTCTCCATGGCCTGTCCTGCCTTTCTGGATTTTACACTTTTTTCAGATGGCCCTTTTGACCGGGGGGAAGTGAGACTTCATTGTAGTGCAGATTTCCTTTGCAAGCTTGCTTGGTTGGCCAAAAAGGGCGTATGCGTTTTTTCCTGAATATATTCAGGAAAAAACGCATACGCCCTTTTTGGCCAAGTGCATCATTGTGGACGTTCTGCCTCTTTTCCTATGCTTTCAATGCAATTCCAGTCTACCTCCTGAAATCGGTTTCCTGCAATTCTGCCCCGCTTTCAAGTCCTCTTGGCAGCCTTACTTCAGTATATTTTTGGACGATAGCTGTCATTTATAACTCTGCAGGTTTGTGAATTACAGTGCCCCTGAGCTCCTTTCTTCAACTCGCTTTCTTTTGAGCTGACCGCAACACCGCAGGATGGCTTCAGGCCCTAATCTGGTTCCGTCACGGCATGCTGAGCCTTTGGTTATTTCCTCTTCCTGGTGGGAAATGAGAGTTAAATTTGCCCGTCCAGACACCTCCAGCTAGTCTCTCATTGGTTCTCCCTATTTCTGTTCATCTTCCGCAGAAATTGCAAACTGGGCCAAACAGGAGCTTAAAGGTGCTCACTCTCCAAGTGCGGAGAGTGTTAGTAAAGCGTCTGGAATGTTGCACCCGAGTACCAGGGGAGGAAAACTGAGACATATTTGAACACGTCTCCCGATCACATGGTTGATCATACTCTAGGTTCCACATGCATGTTTTAGCTGAAGGAAGAATACCTTAAACCTGGGTAGTTGAAACCCGTGGAATGGGTACCATGCAATATGACTTCAAAGGGTCTTCATTTGCTCACCGAACCTCTCCAATCCTATCACTGCTGCGTTTATGCCCCTGTACACATGCTTGATTCTCTTTCGGAGACATAGCAATCCATAGGTTTTAAGATACTTACTAGTCAGGTACATTCTTAGGCGTTTAATATGCGGTGTTGAGTCCATTTCGTTGAGCAAGGAGTAGCTCTTGTCTATTCCATATTTGGCTTAAGGAACTTTATCTGTGCTCATTTCAATCTCTGGTTTTATGCAGCACCCCAACTCACCTTTACCCTTAAGCAAGCATAAGTTGGTTTTCTAAATTTGAGACCCTGTTCTGTTCTGTAATTCAGTTCCTGTGTAGCCAAGTTTACATTCCGTGTATTACTGATATCTTATGATGTTTCTTTTTCTGTGTGACTTATTTCAGTTAGAATCATCATACCTGAATCCACTCATTGTGCTGCTAAGGGCCTGATGACATAGATTTCATTGCTGAGTGATATTGCTTTGTAAGTAAATACCACAACTTCTTTATCCATTTTTCACTTTCTGCGATGTTGAACTTGTACTGTAAACGAGGTTCTTGTAAACAGAGGCGTCCCAAACTTTGGGGTGGCTGTGTCTTTTTGATTTTAATTTCCCTAAGCTATAGGACCATAAGTGGAAGTGCCCTAGGCTCTGTTGCTTTGTTTTTTAGATGTTTCAGGAAACACCATACACTTCTCCCGAGTGTCTGTTGGCAATTTACATCCCGCCCATCAGCATAACAAGGCTCCCAGTTCTCCATGGCCTGTCCTGCCTTTCTGGATTTTACACTTTTTTCAGATGGCCCTTTTGACCGGGGGGAAGTGAGACTTCATTGTAGTGCAGATTTCCTTTGCAAGCTTGCTTGGTTGGCCAAAAAGGGCGTATGCGTTTTTTCCTGAATATATTCAGGAAAAAACGCATACGCCCTTTTTGGCCAAGTGCATCATTGTGGACGTTCTGCCTCTTTTCCTATGCTTTCAATGCAATTCCAGTCTACCTCCTGAAATCGGTTTCCTGCAATTCTGCCCCGCTTTCAAGTCCTCTTGGCAGCCTTACTTCAGTATATTTTTGGACGATAGCTGTCATTTATAACTCTGCAGGTTTGTGAATTACAGTGCCCCTGAGCTCCTTTCTTCAACTCGCTTTCTTTTGAGCTGGCCGCAACACCGCAGGATGGCTTCAGGCCCTAATCTGGTTCCGGCACGGCACGCTGAGCCTTTGGTTAATTCCTCTTCCTGGTGGGAAATGAGAGTTAAATTTGCCCGTCCAGACACCTCCAGCTAGTCTCTCATTGGTTCTCGCTATTCCTGTTCATCTTCCGCAGAAATTGCAAACTGGGCCAAACAGGAGGTTAAAGGGACTGACTCTCCAAGTCGGGAGGGTGTTAGTAAAGCGTCTGGAATGTTGCACCCGAGTACCAGGGTACGAAAACTGAGACATATTTGAACACGTCTCCCGATCACATGGTTGATCATACTCTAGGTTCCACATGCATGTTTTACCAGAAGGAAGAATACCTTAAACCTGGGTAGTTGAAACCCGTGGAATGGGTACCATGCAATATGACTTCAAAGGGTCTTCATTTGCTCACCGAACCTCTCCAATCCTATCACTGCTGCGTTTATGCCCTTGTACACATGCTTGATTCTCTTTCGGAGACATAGCAATCCATAGGTTTTAAGATACTTACTAGTCAGGTACATTCTTAGGCGTTTAATATGCGGTGTTGAGTCCATTTCGTTGAGCAAGGAGTAGCTCTTGTCTATTCCATATTTGGCTTAAGGAACTTTATCTGTGCTCATTTGAATCTCTGGTTTTATGCAGCACCCCAACTCACCTTTACCCTTAAGCAAGCATAAGTTGGTTTTCTAAATTTGAGACCCTGTTCTGTTCTCTACTACAGTTCCTGTGTAGCCAAGTTTACATTCCGTGTATTACTGATATCTTATGATGTTTCTTTTTCTGTGTGACTTATTTCAGTTAGAATCATCATACCTGAATCCACTCATTGTGCTGCTAAGGGCCTGATGACATAGATTTCATTGCTGAGTGATATTGCTTTGTAAGTAAATACCACAACTTCTTTATCCATTTTTCACTTTCTGCGATGTTGAACTTGTACTGTAAACGAGGTTCTTGTAAACAGAGGCGTCCCAATGTTTGGGGTGGCTGTGTCTTTTTGATTTTAATTTCCCTAAGCTATAGGACCATAAGTGGAAGTGCCCTAGGCTCTGTTGCTTTGTTTTTTAGATGTTTCAGGAAACACCATACACTTCTCCCGAGTGTCTGTTGGCAATTTACATCCCGCCCATCAGCATAACAAGGCTCCCAGTTCTCCATGGCCTGTCCTGCCTTTCTGGATTTTACACTTTTTTCAGATGGCCCTTTTGACCCGGGGGAAGTGAGACTTCATTGTAGTGCAGATTTCCTTTGCAAGCTTGCTTGGTTGGCCAAAACGGGCGTATGCGTTTCTTCCTGAATATATTCAGGAAAAAACGCATACGCCCTTTTTGGCCAAGTGCATCATTGTGGACGTTCTGCCTCTTTTCCTATGCTTTCAATGCAATTCCAGTCTACCTCCTGAAATCGGTTTCCTGCAATTCTGCCCCGCTTTCAAGTCCTCTTGGCAGCCTTACTTCAGTATATTTTTGGACGATAGCTGTCATTTATAACTCTGCAGGTTTGTGAATTACAGTGCCCCTGAGCTCCTTTCTTCAACTCGCTTTCTTTTGAGCTGGCCGCAACACCGCAGGATGGCTTCAGGCCCTAATCTGGTTCCGGCACGGCACGCTGAGCCTTTGGTTAATTCCTCTTCCTGGTGGGAAATGAGAGTTAAATTTGCCTGTCCAGACACCTCCAGCTAGTCTCTCATTGGTTCTCGCTATTCCTGTTCATCTTCCGCAGAAATTGCAAACTGGGCCAAACAGGAGGTTAAAGGGACTGACTCTCCAAGTCGGGAGGGTGTTAGTAAAGCGTCTGGAATGTTGCACCTGAGTACCAGGGTACGAAAACTGAGACATATTTGAACACGTCTCCCGATCACATGGTTGATCATACTCTAGGTTCCACATGCATGTTTTAGCTGAAGGAAGAATACCTTAAACCTGGGTAGTTGAAACCCGTGGAATGGGTACCATGCAATATGACTTCAAAGGGTCTTCATTTGCTCACCGAACCTCTCCAATCCTATCACTGCTGCGTTTATGCCCCTGTACACATGCTTGATTCTCTTTCGGAGACATAGCAATCCATAGGTTTTAAGATACTTACTAGTCAGGTACATTCTTAGGCATTTAATATGCGGTGTTGAGTCCATTTCGTTGAGCAAGGAGTAGCTCTTGTCTATTCCATATTTGGCTTAAGGAACTTTATCTGTGTTCATTTCAATCTCTGGTTTTATGCAGCACCCCAACTCACCTTTACCCTTAAGGAAGCATAAGTTGGTTTTCTAAATTTGAGACCCTGTTCTGTTCTGTAATTCAGTTCCTGTGTAGCCAAGTTTACATTCCGTGTATTACTGATATCTTATGATGTTTCTTTTTCTGTGTGACTTATTTCAGTTAGAATCATCATACCTGAATCCACTCATTGTGCTGCTAAGGGCCTGATAACATAGATTTCATTGCTGAGTGATATTGCTTTGTAAGTAAATACCACAACTTCTTTATCCATTTTTCACTTTCTGCGATGTTGAACTTGTACGGTAAACGAGGTTCTTGTAAACAGAGGCGTCCCAAACTTTGAGGTGGCTGTGTCTTTTTGATTTTAATTTCCCTAAGCTATAGGACCATAAGTGGAAGTGCCCTAGGCTCTGTTGCTTTGTTTTTTAGATGTTTCAGGAAACACCATACACTTCTCCCGAGTGTCTGTTGGCAATTTACATCCCGCCCATCAGCATAACAAGGCTCCCAGTTCTCCATGGCCTGTCCTGTCTTTCTGGATTTTACACTTTTTTCAGATGGCCCTTTTGACCGGGGGGAAGTGAGACTTCATTGTAGTGCAGATTTCCTTTGCAAGCTTGCTTGGTTGGCCAAAAAGGGCGTATGCGTTTCTTCCTGAATATATTCAGGAAAAAACGCATACGCCCTTTATGGCCAAGTGCATCATTGTGGACGTTCTGCCTCTTTTCCTATGCTTTCAATGCAATTCCAGTCTACCTCCTGAAATCGGTTTCCTGCAATTCTGCCCCGCTTTCAAGTCCTCTTGGCAGCCTTACTTCAGTATATTTTTGGACGATAGCTGTCATTTATAACTCTGCAGGTTTGTGAATTACAGTGCCCCTGAGCTCCTTTCTTCAACTCGCTTTCTTTTGAGCTGGCCGCAACACCGCAGGATGGCTTCAGGCCCTAATCTGGTTCCGGCACGGCACGCTGAGCCTTTGGTTAATTCCTCTTCCTGGTGGGAAATGAGAGTTAAATTTGCCCGTCCAGACACCTCCAGCTAGTCTCTCATTGGTTCTCGCTATTCCTGTTCATCTTCCGCAGAAATTGCAAACTGGGCCAAACAGGAGGTTAAAGGGACTGACTCTCCAAGTCGGGAGGGTGTTAGTAAAGCGTCTGGAATGTTGCACCTGAGTATCAGGGTACGAAAACTGAGACATATTTGAACACGTCTCCCGATCACATGGTTGATCATACTCTAGGTTCCACATGCATGTTTTAGCTGAAGGAAGAATACCTTAAACCTGGGTAGTTGAAACCCGTGGAATGGGTACCATGCAATATGACTTCAAAGGGTCTTCATTTGCTCACCGAACCTCTCCAATCCTATCACTGCTGCGTTTATGCCCCTGTACACATGCTTGATTCTCTTTCGGAGACATAGCAATCCATAGGTTTTAAGATACTTACTAGTCAGGTACATTCTTAGGCATTTAATATGCGGTGTTGAGTCCATTTCGTTGAGCAAGGAGTAGCTCTTGTCTATTCCATATTTGGCTTAAGGAACTTTATCTGTGCTCATTTCAATCTCTGGTTTTATGCAGCACCCCAACTCACCTTTACCCTTAAGCAAGCATAAGTTGGTTTTCTAAATTTGAGACCCTGTTCTGTTCTGTAATTCAGTTCCTGTGTAGCCAAGTTTACATTCCGTGTATTACTGATATCTTATGATGTTTCTTTTTCTGTGTGACTTATTTCAGTTAGAATCATCATACCTGAATCCACTCATTGTGCTGCTAAGGGCCTGATGACATAGATTTCATTGCTGAGTGATATTGCTTTGTAAGTAAATACCACAACTTCTTTATCCATTTTTCACTTTCTGCGATGTTGAACTTGTACTGTAAACGAGGTTCTTGTAAACAGAGGCGTCCCAATGTTTGGGGTGGCTGTGTCTTTTTGATTTTAATTTCCCTAAGCTATAGGACCATAAGTGCAAGTGCCCTAGGCTCTGTTGCTTTGTTTTTTAGATGTTTCAGGAAACACCATACACTTCTCCCGAGTGTCTTTTGGCAATTTACATCCCGCCCATCAGCATAACAAGGCTCCCAGTTCTCCATGGCCTGTACTGCCTTTCTGGATTTTACACTTTTTTCAGATGGCCCTTTTGACCAGGGGGAAGTGAGACTTCATTGTAGTGCAGATTTCCTTTGCAAGCTTGCTTGGTTGGCCAAAAAGGGCGTATGCGTTTTTTCCTGAATATATTCAGGAAAAAACGCATACGCCCTTTTTGGCCAAGTGCATCATTGTGGACGTTCTGCCTCTTTTCCTATGCTTTCAATGCAATTCCAGTCTGCCTCCTGAAATCGGTTTCCTGCAATTCTGCCCCGCTTTCAAGTCCTCTTGGCAGCCTTACTTCAGTATATTTTTGGACGATAGCTGTCATTTATAACTCTGCAGGTTTGTGAATTACAGTGCCCCTGAGCTCCTTTCTTCAACTCGCTTTCTTTTGAGCTGGCCGCAACACCGCAGGATGGCTTCAGGCCCTAATCTGGTTCCGGCACGGCACGCTGAGCCTTTGGTTATTTCCTCTTCCTGGTGGGAAATGAGAGTTAAATTTGCCCGTCCAGACACCTCCAGCTAGTCTCTCATTGGTTCTCGCTATTCCTGTTCATCTTCCGCAGAAATTGCAAACTGGGCCAAACAGGAGGTTAAAGGGACTGACTCTCCAAGTCGGGAGGGTGTTAGTAAAGCGTCTGGAATGTTGCACCCGAGTACCAGGGTACGAAAACTGAGACATATTTGAACACGTCACCCGATCACATGGTTGATCATACTCTAGGTTCCACATGCATGTTTTAGCTGAAGGAAGAATACCTTAAACCTGGGTAGTTGAAACCCGTGGAATGGGTACCATGCAATATGACTTCAAAGGGTCTTCATTTGCTCACCGAACCTCTCCAATCCTATCACTGCTGCGTTTATGCCCCTGTACACATGCTTGATTCTCTTTCGGAGACATAGCAATCCATAGGTTTTAAGATACTTACTAGTCAGGTACATTCTTAGGCATTTAATATGCGGTGTTGAGTCCATTTCGTTGAGCAAGGAGTAGCTCTTGTCTATTCCATATTTGGCTTAAGGAACTTTATCTGTGCTCATTTCAATCTCTGGTTTTATGCAGCACCCCAACTCACCTTTACCCTTAAGCAAGCATAAGTTGGTTTTCTAAATTTGAGACCCTGTTCTGTTCTGTAATTCAGTTCCTGTGTAGCCAAGTTTACATTCCGTGTATTACTGATATCTTATGATGTTTCTTTTTCTGTGTGACTTATTTCAGTTAGAATCATCATACCTGAATAGACTCATTGTGCTACTAAGGGCCTGATGACATAGATTTCATTGCTGAGTGATATTGCTTTGTAAGTAAATACCACAACTTCTTTATCCATTTTTCACTTTCTGTGATGTTGAACTTGTACTGTAAATGAGGTTCTTGTAAACAGAGGCATCCCAAACTTTGGGGTGGCTGTGTCTTTTTGATTTTAATTTCCCTAAGCTATAGGACCATAAGTGGAAGTGCCCTAGGCTCTGTTGCTTTGTTTTTTAGATGTTTCAGGAAACACCATACACTTCTCCCGAGTGTCTGTTGGCAATTTACATCCCGCCCATCAGCATAACAAGGCTCCCAGTTCTCCATGGCCTGTCCTGCCTTTCTGGATTTTACACTTTTTTCAGATGGCCCTTTTGACCGGGGGGAAGTGAGACTTCATTGTAGTGCAGATTTCCTTTGCAAGCTTGCTTGGTTGGCCAAAAAGGGCGTATGCGTTTTTTCCTGAATATATTCAGGAAAAAACGCATACGCCCTTTTTGGCCAAGTGCATCATTGTGGACGTTCTGCCTCTTTTCCTATGCTTTCAATGCAATTCCAGTCTGCCTCCTGAAATCGGTTTCCTGCAATTCTGCCCCGCTTTCAAGTCCTCTTGGCAGCCTTACTTCAGTATATTTTTGGACGATAGCTGTCATTTATAACTCTGCAGGTTTGTGAATTACAGTGCCCCTGAGCTCCTTTCTTCAACTCGCTTTCTTTTGAGCTGGCCGTAACACCGCAGGATGGCTTCAGGCCCTAATCTGGTTCCGGCACGGCACGCTGAGCCTTTGGTTAATTCCTCTTCCTGGTGGGAAATGAGAGTTAAATTTGCCCGTCCAGACACCTCCAGCTAGTCTCTCATTGGTTCTCGCTATTCCTGTTCATCTTCCGCAGAAATTGCAAACTGGGCCAAACAGGAGGTTAAAGGGACTGACTCTCCAAGTCGGGAGGGTGTTAGTAAAGCGTCTGGAATGTTGCACCCGAGTACCAGGGTACGAAAACTGAGACATATTTGAACAGGTCTCCCGATCACATGGTTGATCATACTCTAGGTTCCACATGCATGTTTTAGCTGAAGGAAGAATACCTTAAACCTGGGTAGTTGAAACCCGTGGAATGGGTACCATGCAATATGACTTCAAAGGGTCTTCATTTGCTCACCGAACCTCTCCAATCCTATCACTGCTGCGTTTATGCCCCTGTACACATGCTTGATTCTCTTTCGGAGACATAGCAATCCATAGGTTTTAAGATACTTACTAGTCAGGTACATTCTTAGGCATTTAATATGCGGTGTTGAGTCCATTTCGTTGAGCAAGGTGTAGCTCTTGTCTATTCCATATTTGGCTTAAGGAACTTTATCTGTGCTCATTTCAATCTCTGGTTTTATGCAGCACCCCAACTCACCTTTACCCTTAAGCAAGCATAAGTTGGTTTTCTAAATTTGAGACCCTGTTCTGTTCTGTAATTCAGTTCCTGTGTAGCCAAGTTTACATTCCGTGTATTACTGATATCTTATGATGTTTCTTTTTCTGTGTGACTTATTTCAGTTAGAATCATCATACCTGAATCCACTCATTGTGCTGCTAAGGGCCTGATGACATAGATTTCATTGCTGAGTGATATTGCTTTGTAAGTAAATACCACAACTTCTTTATCCATTTTTCACTTTCTGCGATGTTGAACTTGTACTGTAAACGAGGTTCTTGTAAACAGAGGCGTCCCAAACTTTGGGGTGGCTGTGTCTTTTTGATTTTAATTTCCCTAAGCTATAGGACCATAAGTGGAAGTGCCCTAGGCTCTGTTGCTTTGTTTTTTAGATGTTTCAGGAAACACCATACACTTCTCCCGAGTGTCTGTTGGCAATTTACATCCCGCCCATCAGCATAACAAGGCTCCCAGTTCTCCATGGCCTGTCCTGCCTTTCTGGATTTTACACTTTTTTCAGATGGCCCTTTTGACCGGGGGGAAGTGAGACTTCATTGTAGTGCAGATTTCCTTTGCAAGCTTGCTTGGTTGGCCAAAAAGGGCGTATGCGTTTTTTCCTGAATATATTCAGGAAAAAACGCATACGCCCTTTTTGGCCAAGTGCATCATTGTGGACGTTCTGCCTCTTTTCCTATGCTTTCAATGCAATTCCAGTCTACCTCCTGAAATCGGTTTCCTGCAATTCTGCCCCGCTTTCAAGTCCTCTTGGCAGCCTTACTTCAGTATATTTTTGGACGATAGCTGTCATTTATAACTCTGCAGGTTTGTGAATTACAGTGCCCCTGAGCTCCTTTCTTCAACTCGCTTTCTTTTGAGCTGGCCGCAACACCGCAGGATGGCTTCAGGCCCTAATCTGGTTCCGGCACGGCACGCTGAGCCTTTGGTTAATTCCTCTTCCTGGTGGGAAATGAGAGTTAAATTTGCCCGTCCAGACACCTCCAGCTAGTCTCTCATTGGTTCTCGCTATTCCTGTTCATCTTCCGCAGAAATTGCAAACTGGGCCAAACAGGAGGTTAAAGGGACTGACTCTCCAAGTCGGGAGGGTGTTAGTAAAGCGTCTGGAATGTTGCACCCGAGTACCAGGGTACGAAAACTGAGACATATTTGAACACGTCTCCCGATCACATGGTTGATCATACTCTAGGTTCCACATGCATGTTTTAGCTGAAGGAAGAATACCTTAAACCTGGGTAGTTGAAACCCGTGGAATGGGTACCATGCAATATGACTTCAAAGGGTCTTCATTTGCTCACCGAACCTCTCCAATCCTATCACTGCTGCGTTTATGCCCCTGTACACATGCTTGATTCTCTTTCGGAGACATAGCAATCCATAGGTTTTAAGATACTTACTAGTCAGGTACATTCTTAGGCATTTAATATGCGGTGTTGAGTCCATTTCGTTGAGCAAGGAGTAGCTCTTGTCTATTCCATATTTGGCTTAAGGAACTTTATCTGTGCTCATTTCAATCTCTGGTTTTATGCAGCACCCCAACTCACCTTTACCCTTAAGCAAGCATAAGTTGGTTTTCTAAATTTGAGACCCTGTTCTGTTCTGTAATTCAGTTCCTGTGTAGCCAAGTTTACATTCCATGTATTACTGATATCTTATGATGTTTCTTTTTCTGTGTGACTTATTTCAGTTAGAATCATCATACCTGAATCCACTCATTGTGCTGCTAAGGGCCTGATGACATAGATTTCATTGCTGAGTGATATTGCTTTGTAAGTAAATACCACAACTTCTTTATCCATTTTTCACTTTCTGCGATGTTGAACTTGTACTGTAAACGAGGTTCTTGTAAACAGAGGCGTCCCAAACTTTGGGGTGGCTGTGTCTTTTTGATTTTAATTTCCCTAAGCTATAGGACCATAAGTGGAAGTGCCCTAGGCTCTGTTGCTTTGTTTTTTAGATGTTTCAGGAAACACCATACACTTCTCCCGAGTGTCTGTTGGCAATTTACATCCCGCCCATCAGCATAACAAGGCTCCCAGTTCTCCATGGCCTGTCCTGCCTTTCTGGATTTTACACTTTTTTCAGATGGCCCTTTTGACCGGGGGGAAGTGAGACTTCATTGTAGTGCAGATTTCCTTTGCAAGCTTGCTTGGTTGGCCAAAAAGGGCGTATGCGTTTTTTCCTGAATATATTCAGGAAAAAACGCATACGCCCTTTTTGGCCAAGTGCATCATTGTGGACGTTCTGCCTCTTTTCCTATGCTTTCAATGCAATTCCAGTCTACCTCCTGAAATCGGTTTCCTGCAATTCTGCCCCGCTTTCAAGTCCTCTTGGCAGCCTTACTTCAGTATATTTTTGGACGATAGCTGTCATTTATAACTCTGCAGGTTTGTGAATTACAGTGCCCCTGAGCTCCTTTCTTCAACTCGCTTTCTTTTGAGCTGACCGCAACACCGCAGGATGGCTTCAGGCCCTAATCTGGTTCCGGCACGGCATGCTGAGCCTTTGGTTATTTCCTCTTCCTGGTGGGAAATGAGAGTTAAATTTGCCCGTCCAGACACCTCCAGCTAGTCTCTCATTGGTTCTCCCTATTTCTGTTCATCTTCCGCAGAAATTGCAAACTGGGCCAAACAGGAGCTTAAAGGTGCTGACTCTCCAAGTGCGGAGAGTGTTAGTAAAGCGTCTGGAATGTTGCACCCGAGTACCAGGGGAGGAAAACTGAGACATATTTGAACACGTCTCCCGATCACATGGTTGATCATACTCTAGGTTCCACATGCATGTTTTAGCTGAAGGAAGAATACCTTAAACCTGGGTAGTTGAAACCCGTGGAATGGGTACCATGCAATATGACTTCAAAGGGTCTTCATTTGCTCACCGAACCTCTCCAATCCTATCACTGCTGCGTTTATGCCCCTGTACACATGCTTGATTCTCTTTCGGAGACATAGCAATCCATAGGTTTTAAGATACTTACTAGTCAGGTACATTCTTATGCGTTTAATATGCGGTGTTGAGTCCATTTCGTTGAGCAAGGAGTAGCTCTTGTCTATTCCATATTTGGCTTAAGGAACTTTATCTGTGCTCATTTCAATCTCTGGTTTTATGCAGCACCCCAACTCACCTTTACCCTTAAGCAAGCATAAGTTGGTTTTCTAAATTTGAGACCCTGTTCTGTTCTGTAATTCAGTTCCTGTGTAGCCAAGTTTACATTCTGTGTATTACTGATATCTTATGATGTTTCTTTTTCTGTGTGACTTATTTCAGTTAGAATCATCATACCTGAATCCACTCATTGTGCTGCTAAGGGCCTGATGACATAGATTTCATTGCTGAGTGATATTGCTTTGTAAGTAAATACCACAACTTCTTTATCCATTTTTCACTTTCTGCGATGTTGAACTTGTACTGTAAACGAGGTTCTTGTAAACAGAGGCGTCCCAAACTTTGGGGTGGCTGTGTCTTTTTGATTTTAATTTCCCTAAGCTATAGGACCATAAGTGGAAGTGCCCTAGGCTCTGTTGCTTTGTTTTTTAGATGTTTCAGGAAACACCATACACTTCTCCCGAGTGTCTGTTGGCAATTTACATCCCGCCCATCAGCATAACAAGGCTCCCAGTTCTCCATGGCCTGTCCTGCCTTTCTGGATTTTACACTTTTTTCAGATGGCCCTTTTGACCGGGGGGAAGTGAGACTTCATTGTAGTGCTGATTTCCTTTGCAAGCTTGCTTGGTTGGCCAAAAAGGGCGTATGCGTTTTTTCCTGAATATATTCAGGAAAAAACGCATACGCCCTTTTTGGCCAAGTGCATCATTGTGGACGTTCTGCCTCTTTTCCTATGCTTTCAATGCAATTCCAGTCTACCTCCTGAAATCGGTTTCCTGCAATTCTGCCCCGCTTTCAAGTCCTCTTGGCAGCCTTACTTCAGTATATTTTTGGACGATAGCTGTCATTTATAACTCTGCAGGTTTGTGAATTACAGTGCCCCTGAGCTCCTTTCTTCAACTCGCTTTCTTTTGAGCTGGCCGCAACACCGCAGGATGGCTTCAGGCCCTAATCTGGTTCCGGCACGGCACGCTGAGCCTTTGGTTAATTCCTCTTCCTCGTGGGAAATGAGAGTTAAATTTGCCCGTCCAGACACCTCCAGCTAGTCTCTCATTGGTTCTCGCTATTCCTGTTCATCTTCCGCAGAAATTGCAAACTGGGCCAAACAGGAGGTTAAAGGGACTGACTCTCCAAGTCGGGAGGGTGTTAGTAAAGCGTCTGGAATGTTGCACCCGAGTACCAGGGTACGAAAACTGAGACATATTTGAACACGTCTCCCGATCACATGGTTGATCATACTCTAGGTTCCACATGCATGTTTTAGCTGAAGGAAGAATACCTTAAACCTGGGTAGTTGAAACCCGTGGAATGGGTACCATGCAATATGACTTCAAAGGGTCTTCATTTGCTCACCGAACCTCTCCAATCCTATCACTGCTGCGTTTATGCCCCTGTACACATGCTTGATTCTCTTTCGGAGACATAGCAATCCATAGGTTTTAAGATACTTACTAGTCAGGTACATTCTTAGGCATTTAATATGCGGTGTTGAGTCCATTTCGTTGAGCAAGGAGTAGCTCTTGTCTATTCCATATTTGGCTTAAGGAACTTTATCTGTGCTCATTTCAATCTCTGGTTTTATGCAGCACCCCAACTCACCTTTCCCCTTAAGCAAGCATAAGTTGGTTTTCTAAATTTGAGACCCTGTTCTGTTCTGTAATTCAGTTCCTGTGTAGCCAAGTTTACATTCCGTGTATTACTGATATCTTATGATGTTTCTTTTTCTGTGTGACTTATTTCAGTTAGAATCATCATACCTGAATCCACTCATTGTGCTGCTAAGGGCCTGATGACATAGATTTCATTGCTGAGTGATATTGCTTTGTAAGTAAATACCACAACTTCTTTATCCATTTTTCACTTTCTGCGATGTTGAACTTGTACTGTAAACGAGGTTCTTGTAAACAGAGGCGTCCCAAACTTTGGGGTGGCTGTGTCTTTTTGATTTTAATTTCCCTAAGCTATAGGACCATAAGTGGAAGTGCCCTAGGCTCTGTTGCTTTGTTTTTTAGATGTTTCAGGAAACACCATACACTTCTCCCGAGTGTCTGTTGGCAATTTACATCCCGCCCATCAGCATAACAAGGCTCCCAGTTCTCCATGGCCTGTCCTGCCTTTCTGGATTTTACACTTTTTTCAGATGGCCCTTTTGACCGGGGGGAAGTGAGACTTCATTGTAGTGCAGATTTCCTTTGCAAGCTTGCTTGCTTGGCCAAAAAGGGCGTATGCGTTTTTTCCTGAATATATTCAGGAAAAAACGCATACGCCCTTTTTGGCCAAGTGCATCATTGTGGACGTTCTGCCTCTTTTCCTATGCTTTCAATGCAATTCCAGTCTACCTCCTGAAATCGGTTTCCTGCAATTCTGCCCCGCTTTCAAGTCCTCTTGGCAGCCTTACTTCAGTATATTTTTGGACGATAGCTGTCATTTATAACTCTGCAGGTTTGTGAATTACAGTGCCCCTGAGCTCCTTTCTTCAACTCGCTTTCTTTTGAGCTGACCGCAACACCGCAGGATGGCTTCAGGCCCTAATCTGGTTCCGGCACGGCATGCTGAGCCTTTGGTTATTTCCTCTTCCTGGTGGGAAATGAGAGTTAAATTTGCCCGTCCAGACACCTCCAGCTAGTCTCTCATTGGTTCTCCCTATTTCTGTTCATCTTCCGCAGAAATTGCAAACTGGGCCAAACAGGAGCTTAAAGGTGCTGACTCTCCAAGTGCGGAGAGTGTTAGTAAAGCGTCTGGAATGTTGCACCCGAGTACCAGGGGAGGAAAACTGAGACATATTTGAACACGTCTCCCGATCACATGGTTGATCATACTCTAGGTTCCACATGCATGTTTTAGCTGAAGGAAGAATACCTTAAACCTGGGTAGTTGAAACCCGTGGAATGGGTACCATGCAATATGACTTCAAAGGGTCTTCATTTGCTCACCGAACCTCTCCAATCCTATCACTGCTGCGTTTATGCCCCTGTACACATGCTTGATTCTCTTTCGGAGACATAGCAATCCATAGGTTTTAAGATACTTACTAGTCAGGTACATTCTTAGGCGTTTAATATGCGGTGTTGAGTCCATTTCGTTGAGCAAGGAGTAGCTCTTGTCTATTCCATATTTGGCTTAAGGAACTTTATCTGTGCTCATTTCAATCTCTGGTTTTATGCAGCACCCCAACTCACCTTTACCCTTAAGCAAGCATAAGTTGGTTTTCTAAATTTGAGACCCTGTTCTGTTCTGTAATTCAGTTCCTGTGTAGCCAAGTTTACATTCCGTGTATTACTGATATCTTATGATGTTTCTTTTTCTGTGTGACTTATTTCAGTTAGAATCATCATACCTGAATCCACTCATTGTGCTGCTAAGGGCCTGATGACATAGATTTCATTGCTGAGTGATATTGCTTTGTAAGTAAATACCACAACTTCTTTATCCATTTTTCACTTTCTGCGATGTTGAACTTGTACTGTAAACGAGGTTCTTGTAAACAGAGGCGTCCCAAACTTTGGGGTGGCTGTGTCTTTTTGATTTTAATTTCCCTAAGCTATAGGACCATAAGTGGAAGTGCCCTAGGCTCTGTTGCTTTGTTTTTTAGATGTTTCAGGAAACACCATACACTTCTCCCGAGTGTCTGTTGGCAATTTACATCCCGCCCATCAGCATAACAAGGCTCCCAGTTCTCCATGGCCTGTCCTGCCTTTCTGGATTTTACACTTTTTTCAGATGGCCCTTTTGACCGGGGGGAAGTGAGACTTCATTGTAGTGCAGATTTCCTTTGCAAGCTTGCTTGGTTGGCCAAAAAGGGCGTATGCGTTTTTTCCTGAATATATTCAGGAAAAAACGCATACGCCCTTTTTGGCCAAGTGCATCATTGTGGACGTTCTGCCTCTTTTCCTATGCTTTCAATGCAATTCCAGTCTACCTCCTGAAATCGGTTTCCTGCAATTCTGCCCCGCTTTCAAGTCCTCTTGGCAGCCTTACTTCAGTATATTTTTGGACGATAGCTGTCATTTATAACTCTGCAGGTTTGTGAATTACAGTGCCCCTGAGCTCCTTTCTTCAACTCGCTTTCTTTTGAGCTGGCCGCAACACCGCAGGATGGCTTCAGGCCCTAATCTGGTTCCGGCACGGCACGCTGAGCCTTTGGTTAATTCCTCTTCCTGGTGGGAAATGAGAGTTAAATTTGCCCGTCCAGACACCTCCAGCTAGTCTCTCATTGGTTCTCGCTATTCCTGTTCATCTTCCGCAGAAATTGCAAACTGGGCCAAACAGGAGGTTAAAGGGACTGACTCTCCAAGTCGGGAGGGTGTTAGTAAAGCGTCTGGAATGTTGCACCCGAGTACCAGGGTACGAAAACTGAGACATATTTGAACACGTCTCCCGATCACATGGTTGATCATACTCTAGGTTCCACATTTATGTTTTAGCTGAAGGAAGAATACCTTAAACCTGGGTAGTTGAAACCCGTGGAATGGGTACCATGCAATATGACTTCAAAGGGTCTTCATTTGCTCACCGAACCTCTCCAATCCTATCACTGCTGCGTTTATGCCCCTGTACACACGCTTGATTCTCTTTTGGAGACATAGCAATCCATAGGTTTTAAGATACTTACTAGTCAGGTACATTCTTAGGCGTTTAATATGCGGTGTTGAGTCCATTTCGTTGAGCAAGGAGTAGCTCTTGTCTATTCCATATTTGGCTTAAGGAACTTTATCTGTGCTCATTTCAATCTCTGGTTTTATGCAGCACCCCAACTCACCTTTCCCCTTAAGCAAGCATAAGTTGGTTTTCTAAATTTGAGACCCTGTTCTGTTCTGTAATTCAGTTCCTGTGTAGCCAAGTTTACATTCCGTGTATTACTGATATCTTATGATGTTTCTTTTTCTGTGTGACTTATTTCAGTTAGAATCATCATACCTGAATCCACTCATTGTGCTGCTAAGGGCCTGATGACATAGATTTCATTGCTGAGTGATATTGATTTGTAAGTAAATACCACAACTTCTTCATCCATTTTTCACTTTCTGCAATGTTGAACTTGTACTGTAAACGAGGTTCTTGTAAACAGAGACGTCCCAAACTTTGGGGTGGCTGTGTCTTTTTGATTTTAATTTCCCTAAGCTATAGGACCATAAGTGGAAGTGCCCTAGGCTCTGTTGCTTTGTTTTTTAGATGTTTCAGGAAACACCATACACTTCTCCCGAGTGTCTGTTGGCAATTTACATCCCGCCCATCAGCATAACAAGGCTCCCAGTTCTCCATGGCCTGTCCTGCCTTTCTGGATTTTACACTTTTTTCAGATGGCCCTTTTGACCGGGGGGAAGTGAGACTTCATTGTAGTGCAGATTTCCTTTGCAAGCTTGCTTGGTTGGCCAAAAAGGGCGTATGCGTTTCTTCCTGAATATATTCAGGAAAAAACGCATACGCCCTTTTTGGCCAAGTGCATCATTGTGGACGTTCTGCCTCTTTTCCTATGCTTTCAATGCAATTCCAGTCTACCTCCTGAAATCGGTTTCCTGCAATTCTGCCCCGCTTTCAAGTCCTCTTGGCAGCCTTACTTCAGTATATTTTTGGACGATAGCTGTCATTTATAACTCTGCAGGTTTGTGAATTACAGTGCCCCTGAGCTCCTTTCTTCAACTCGCTTTCTTTTGAGCTGGCCGCAACACCGCAGGATGGCTTCAGGCCCTAATCTGGTTCCGGCACGGCACGCTGAGCCTTTGGTTAATTCCTCTTCCTGGTGGGAAATGAGAGTTAAATTTGCCCGTCCAGACACCTCCAGCTAGTCTCTCATTGGTTCTCGCTATTCCTGTTCATCTTCCGCAGAAATTGCAAACTGGGCCAAACAGGAGGTTAAAGAGACTGACTCTCCAAGTCGGGAGGGTGTTAGTAAAGCGTCTGGAATGTTGCACCCGAGTACCAGGGTACGAAAACTGAGACATATTTGAACAGGTCTCCCAATCACATGGTTGATCATACTCTAGGTTCCACATGCATGTTTTAGCTGAAGGAAGAATACCTTAAACCTGGGTAGTTGAAACCCGTGGAATGGGTACCATGCAATATGACTTCAAAGGGTCTTCATTTGCTCACCGAACCTCTCCAATCCTATCACTGCTGCGTTTATGCCCCTGTACACATGCTTGATTCTCTTTCGGAGACATAGCAATCCATAGGTTTTAAGATACTTACTAGTCAGGTACATTCTTAGGCATTTAATATGCGGTGTTGAGTCCATTTCGTTGAGCAAGGAGTAGCTCTTGTCTATTCCATATTTGGCTTAAGGAACTTTATCTGTGCTCATTTCAATCTCTGGTTTTATGCAGCACCCCAACTCACCTTTCCCCTTAAGCAAGCATAAGTTGGTTTTCTAAATTTGAGACCCTGTTCTGTTCTGTAATTCAGTTCCTGTGTAGCCAAGTTTACATTCCATGTATTACTGATATCTTATGATGTTTCTTTTTCTGTGTGACTTATTTCAGTTAGAATCATCATACCTGAATCCACTCATTGTGCTGCTAAGGGCCTGATGACATAGATTTCATTGCTGAGTGATATTGCTTTGTAAGTAAATACCACAACTTCTTTATCCATTTTTCACTTTCTGCGATGTTGAACTTGTACTGTAAACGAGGTTCTTGTAAACAGAGGCGTCCCAAACTTTGGGGTGGCTGTGTCTTTTTGATTTTAATTTCCCTAAGCTATAGGACCATAAGTGGAAGTGCCCTAGGCTCTGTTGCTTTGTTTTTTAGATGTTTCAGGAAACACCATACACTTCTCCCGAGTGTCTGTTGGCAATTTACATCCCGCCCATCAGCATAACAAGGCTCCCAGTTCTCCATGGCCTGTCCTGCCTTTCTGGATTTTACACTTTTTTCAGATGGCCCTTTTGACCGGGGGGAAGTGAGACTTCATTGTAGTGCAGATTTCCTTTGCAAGCTTGCTTGGTTGGCCAAAAAGGGCGTATGCGTTTTTTCCTGAATATATTCAGGAAAAAACGCATACGCCCTTTTTGGCCAAGTGCATCATTGTGGACGTTCTGCCTCTTTTCCTATGCTTTCAATGCAATTCCAGTCTACCTCCTGAAATCGGTTTCCTGCAATTCTGCCCCGCTTTCAAGTCCTCTTGGCAGCCTTACTTCAGTATATTTTTGGACGATAGCTGTCATTTATAACTCTGCAGGTTTGTGAATTACAGTGCCCCTGAGCTCCTTTCTTCAACTCGCTTTCTTTTGAGCTGACCGCAACACCGCAGGATGGCTTCAGGCCCTAATCTGGTTCCGTCACGGCATGCTGAGCCTTTGGTTATTTCCTCTTCCTGGTGGGAAATGAGAGTTAAATTTGCCCGTCCAGACACCTCCAGCTAGTCTCTCATTGGTTCTCCCTATTTCTGTTCATCTTCCGCAGAAATTGCAAACTGGGCCAAACAGGAGCTTAAAGGTGCTGACTCTCCAAGTGCGGAGAGTGTTAGTAAAGCGTCTGGAATGTTGCACCCGAGTACCAGGGGAGGAAAACTGAGACATATTTGAACACGTCTCCCGATCACATGGTTGATCATACTCTAGGTTCCACATGCATGTTTTAGCTGAAGGAAGAATACCTTAAACCTGGGTAGTTGAAACCCGTGGAATGGGTACCATGCAATATGACTTCAAAGGGTCTTCATTTGCTCACCGAACCTCTCCAATCCTATCACTGCTGCGTTTATGCCCCTGTACACATGCTTGATTCTCTTTCGGAGACATAGCAATCCATAGGTTTTAAGATACTTACTAGTCAGGTACATTCTTAGGCGTTTAATATGCGGTGTTGAGTCCATTTCGTTGAGCAAGGAGTAGCTCTTGTCTATTCCATATTTGGCTTAAGGAACTTTATCTGTGCTCATTTCAATCTCTGGTTTTATGCAGCACCCCAACTCACCTTTACCCTTAAGCAAGCATAAGTTGGTTTTCTAAATTTGAGACCCTGTTCTGTTCTGTAATTCAGTTCCTGTGTAGCCAAGTTTACATTCCGTGTATTACTGATATCTTATGATGTTTCTTTTTCTGTGTGACTTATTTCAGTTAGAATCATCATACCTGAATCCACTCATTGTTCTGCTAAGGGCCTGATGACATAGATTTCATTGCTGAGTGATATTGCTTTGTAAGTAAATACCACAACTTCTTTATCCATTTTTCACTTTCTGCGATGTTGAACTTGTACTGTAAACGAGGTTCTTGTAAACAGAGGCGTCCCAAACTTTGGGGTGGCTGTGTCTTTTTGATTTTAATTTCCCTAAGCTATAGGACCATAAGTGGAAGTGCCCTAGGCTCTGTTGCTTTGTTTTTTAGATGTTTCAGGAAACACCATACACTTCTCCCGAGTGTCTGTTGGCAATTTACATCCCGCCCATCAGCATAACAAGGCTCCCAGTTCTCCATGGCCTGTCCTGCCTTTCTGGATTTTACACTTTTTTCAGATGGCCCTTTTGACCGGGGGGAAGTGAGACTTCATTGTAGTGCAGATTTCCTTTGCAAGCTTGCTTGGTTGGCCAAAAAGGGCGTATGCGTTTTTTCCTGAATATATTCAGGAAAAAACGCATACGCCCTTTTTGGCCAAGTGCATCATTGTGGACGTTCTGCCTCTTTTCCTATGCTTTCAATGCAATTCCAGTCTACCTCCTGAAATCGGTTTCCTGCAATTCTGCCCCGCTTTCAAGTCCTCTTGGCAGCCTTACTTCAGTATATTTTTGGACGATAGCTGTCATTTATAAGTCTGCAGGTTTGTGAATTACAGTGCCCCTGAGCTCCTTTCTTCAACTCGCTTTCTTTTGAGCTGGCCGCAACACCGCAGGATGGCTTCAGGCCCTAATCTGGTTCCGGCACGGCACACTGAGCCTTTGGTTAATTCCTCTTCCTGGTGGGAAATGAGAGTTAAGCTTGCCCGTCCAGACACCTCCAGCTAGTCTCTCATTGGTTCTCGCTATTCCTGTTCATCTTCCGCAGAAATTGCAAACTGGGCCAAACAGGAGGTTAAAGGGACTGACTCTCCAAGTCGGGAGGGTGTTAGTAAAGCGTCTGGAATGTTGCACCCGAGTACCAGGGTACGAAAACTGAGACATATTTGAACACGTCTCCCGATCACATGGTTGATCATACTCTAGGTTCCACATGCATGTTTTAGCTGAAGGAAGAATACCTTAAACCTGGGTAGTTGAAACCCGTGGAATGGGTACCATGCAATATGACTTCAAAGGGTCTTCATTTGCTCACCGAACCTCTCCAATCCTATCACTGCTGCGTTTATGCCCCTGTACACATGCTTGATTCTCTTTCGGAGACATAGCAATCCATAGGTTTTAAGATACTTACTAGTCAGGTACATTCTTAGGCATTTAATATGCGGTGTTGAGTCCATTTCGTTGAGCAAGGAGTAGCTCTTGTCTATTCCATATTTGGCTTAAGGAACTTTATCTGTGTTCATTTCAATCTCTGGTTTTATGCAGCACCCCAACTCACCTTTACCCCTAAGCAAGCATAAGTTGGTTTTCTAAATTTGAGACCCTGTTCTGTTCTGTAATTCAGTTCCTGTGTAGCCAAGTTTACATTCCGTGTATTACTGATATCTTATGATGTTTCTTTTTCTGTGTGACTTATTTCAGTTAGAATCATCATACCTGAATCCACTCATTGTGCTGCTAAGGGCCTGATGACATAGATTTCATTGCTGAGTGATATTGCTTTGTAAGTAAATACCACAACTTCTTTATCCATTTTTCACTTTCTGCGATGTTGAACTTGTACTGTAAACGAGGTTCTTGTAAACAGAGGCGTCCCAAACTTTGGGGTGGCTGTGTCTTTTTGATTTTAATTTCCCTAAGCTATAGGACCATAAGTGGAAGTGCCCTAGGCTCTGTTGCTTTGTTTTTTAGATGTTTCAGGAAACACCATACACTTCTCCCGAGTGTCTGTTGGCAATTTACATCCCGCCCATCAGCATAACAAGGCTCCCAGTTCTCCATGGCCTGTCCTGCCTTTCTGGATTTTACACTTTTTTCAGATGGCCCTTTTGAGCGGGGGGAAGTGAGACTTTATTGTAGTGCAGATTTCCTTTGCAAGCTTGCTTGGTTGGCCAAAAAGGGCGTATGCGTTTCTTCCTGAATATATTCAGGAAAAAACGCATACGCCCTTTTTGGCCAAGTGCATCATTGTGGACGTTCTGCCTCTTTTCCTATGCTTTCAATGCAATTCCAGTCTACCTCCTGAAATCGGTTTCCTGCAATTCTGCCCCGCTTTCAAGTCCTCTTGGCAGCCTTACTTCAGTATATTTTTGGACGATAGCTGTCATTTATAACTCTGCAGGTTTGTGAATTACAGTGCCCCTGAGCTCCTTTCTTCAACTCGCTTTCTTTTGAGCTGGCCGCAACACCGCAGGATGGCTTCAGGCCCTAATCTGGTTCCGGCACGGCACGCTGAGCCTTTGGTTAATTCCTCTTCCTGGTGGGAAATGAGAGTTAAATTTGCCCGTCCAGACACCTCCAGCTAGTCTCTCATTGGTTCTCGCTATTCCTGTTCATCTTCCGCAGAAATTGCAAACTGGGCCAAACAGGAGGTTAAAGGGACTGACTCTCCAAGTCGGGAGGGTGTTAGTAAAGCGTCTGGAATGTTGCACCCGAGTACCAGGGTACGAAAACTGAGACATATTTGAACACGTTTCCCGATCACATGGTTGATCATACTCTAGGTTCCACATGCATGTTTTACCGGAAGGAAGAATACCTTAAACCTGGGTAGTTGAAACCCGTGGAATGGGTACCATGCAATATGACTTCAAAGGGTCTTCATTTGCTCACCGAACCTCTCCAATCCTATCACTGCTGCGTTTATGCCCCTGTACACATGCTTGATTCTCTTTCGGAGACATAGCAATCCATAGGTTTTAAGATACTTACTAGTCAGGTACATTCTTAGGCGTTTAATATGCGGTGTTGAGTCCATTTCGTTGAGCAAGGAGTAGCTCTTGTCTATTCCATATTTGGCTTAAGGAACTTTATCTGTGCTCATTTGAATCTCTGGTTTTATGCAGCACCCCAACTCACCTTTACCCTTAAGCAAGCATAAGTTGGTTTTCTAAATTTGAGACCCTGTTCTGTTCTCTACTACAGTTCCTGTGTAGCCAAGTTTACATTCCGTGTATTACTGATATCTTATGATGTTTCTTTTTCTGTGTGACTTATTTCAGTTAGAATCATCATACATGAATCCACTCATTGTGCTGCTAAGGGCCTGATGACATAGATTTCATTGCTGAGTGATATTGCTTTGTAAGTAAATACCACAACTTCTTTATCCATTTTTCACTTTCTGCGATGTTGAACTTGTACTGTAAACGAGGTTCTTGTAAACAGAGGCGTCCCAAACTTTGGGGTGGCTGTGTCTTTTTGATTTTAATTTCCCTAAGCTATAGGACCATAAGTGGAAGTGCCCTAGGCTCTGTTGCTTTGTTTTTTAGATGTTTCAGGAAACACCATACACTTCTCCCGAGTGTCTGTTGGCAATTTACATCCCGGCCATCAGCATAACAAGGCTCCCAGTTCTCCATGGCCTGTCCTGCCTTTCTGGATTTTACACTTTTTTCAGATGGCCCTTTTGACCGGGGGGAAGTGAGACTTCATTGTAGTGCAGATTTCCTTTGCAAGCTTGCTTGGTTGGCCAAAAAGGGCGTATGCGTTTTTTCCTGAATATATTCAGGAAAAAACACATACGCCCTTTTTGGCCAAGTGCATCATTGTGGACGTTCTGCCTCTTTTCCTATGCTTTCAATGCAATTCCAGTCTACCTCCTGAAATCGGTTTCCTGCAATTCTGCCCCGCTTTCAAGTCCTCTTGGCAGCCTTACTTCAGTATATTTTTGGACGATAGCTGTCATTTATAACTCTGCAGGTTTGTGAATTACAGTGCCCCTGAGCTCCTTTCTTCAACTCGCTTTCTTTTGAGCTGACCGCAACAACGCAGGATGGCTTCAGGCCCTAATCTGGTTCCGTCACGGCATGCTGAGCCTTTGGTTATTTCCTCTTCCTGGTGGGAAATGAGAGTTAAATTTGCCCGTCCAGACACCTCCAGCTAGTCTCTCATTGGTTCTCCCTATTTCTGTTCATCTTCCGCAGAAATTGCAAACTGGGCCAAACAGGAGCTTAAAGGTGCTGACTCTCCAAGTGCGGAGAGTGTTAGTAAAGCGTCTGGAATGTTGCACCCGAGTACCAGGGGAGGAAAACTGAGACATATTTGAACACGTCTCCCGATCACATGGTTGATCATACTCTAGGTTCCACATGCATGTTTTAGCTGAAGGAAGAATACCTTAAACCTGGGTAGTTGAAACCCGTGGAATGGGTACCATGCAATATGACTTCAAAGGTTCTTCATTTGCTCACCGAACCTCTCCAATCCTATCACTGCTGCGTTTATGCCCCTGTACACATGCTTGATTCTCTTTCGGAGACATAGCAATCCATAGGTTTTAAGATACTTACTAGTCAGGTACATTCTTAGGCGTTTAATATGCGGTGTTGAGTCCATTTCGTTGAGCAAGGAGTAGCTCTTGTCTATTCCATATTTGGCTTAAGGAACTTTATCTGTGCTCATTTCAATCTCTGGTTTTATGCAGCACCCCAACTCACCTTTACCCTTAAGCAAGCATAAGTTGGTTTTCTAAATTTGAGACCCTGTTCTGTTCTGTAATTCAGTTCCTGTGTAGCCAAGTTTACATTCTGTGTATTACTGATATCTTATGATGTTTCTTTTTCTGTGTGACTTATTTCAGTTAGAATCATCATACCTGAATCCACTCATTGTTCTGCTAAGGGCCTGATGACATAGATTTCATTGCTGAGTGATATTGCTTTGTAAGTAAATACCACAACTTCTTTATCCATTTTTCACTTTCTGCGATGTTGAACTTGTACTGTAAACGAGGTTCTTGTAAACAGAGACGTCCCAAACTTTGGGGTGGCTGTGTCTTTTTTATTTTAATTTCCCTAAGCTATAGGACCATAAGTGGAAGTGCCCTAGGCTCTGTTGCTTTGTTTTTTAGATGTTTCAGGAAACACCATACACTTCTCCCGAGTGTCTGTTGGCAATTTACATCCCGCCCATCAGCATAACAAGGCTCCCAGTTCTCCATGGCCTGTCCTGCCTTTCTGGATTTTACACTTTTTTCAGATGGCCCTTTTGACCGGGGGGAAGTGAGACTTCATTGTAGTGCAGATTTCCTTTGCAAGCTTGCTTGGTTGGCCAAAAAGGGCGTATGCGTTTCTTCCTGAATATATTCAGGAAAAAACGCATACGCCCTTTTTGGCCAAGTGCATCATTGTGGACGTTCTGCCTCTTTTCCTATGCTTTCAATGCAATTCCAGTCTACCTCCTGAAATCGGTTTCCTGCAATTCTGCCCCGCTTTCAAGTCCTCTTGGCAGCCTTACTTCAGTATATTTTTGGACGATAGCTGTCATTTATAACTCTGCAGGTTTGTGAATTACAGTGCCCCTGAGCTCCTTTCTTCAACTCGCTTTCTTTTGAGCTGGCCGCAACACCGCAGGATGGCTTCAGGCCCTAATCTGGTTCCGGCACGGCACGCTGAGCCTTTGGTTAATTCCTCTTCCTGGTGGGAAATGAGAGTTAAATTTGCCCGTCCAGACACCTCCAGCTAGTCTCTCATTGGTTCTCGCTATTCCTGTTCATCTTCCGCAGAAATTGCAAACTGGGCCAAACAGGAGGTTAAAGGGACTGACTCTCCAAGTCGGGAGGGTGTTAGTAAAGCGTCTGGAATGTTGCACCCGAGTACCAGGGTACGAAAACTGAGACATATTTGAACACGTCTCCCGATCACATGGTTGATCATACTCTAGGTTCCACATGCATGTTTTAGCTGAAGGAAGAATACCTTAAACCTGGGTAGTTGAAACCCGTGGAATGGGTACCATGCAATATGACTTCAAAGGGTCTTCATTTGCTCACCGAACCTCTCCAATCCTATCACTGCTGCGTTTATGCCCCTGTACACATGCTTGATTCTCTTTCGGAGACATAGCAATCCATAGGTTTTAAGTTACTTACTAGTCAGGTACATTCTTAGGCGTTTAATATGCGGTGTTGAGTCCATTTCGTTGAGCAAGGAGTAGCTCTTGTCTATTCCATATTTGGCTTAAGGAACTTTATCTGTGCTCATTTGAATCTCTGGTTTTATGCAGCACCCCAACTCACCTTTACCCTTAAGCAAGCATAAGTTGGTTTTCTAAATTTGAGACCCTGTTCTGTTCTCTACTACAGTTCCTGTGTAGCCAAGTTTACATTCCGTGTATTACTGATATCTTATGATGTTTCTTTTTCTGTGTGACTTATTTCAGTTAGAATCATCATACCTGAATCCACTCATTGTGCTGCTAAGGGCCTGATGACATAGATTTCATTGCTGAGTGATATTGCTTTGTAAGTAAATACCACAACTTCTTTATCCATTTTTCACTTTCTGCGATGTTGAACTTGTACGGTAAACGAGGTTCTTGTAAACAGAGGCGTCCCAAACTTTGGGGTGGCTGTGTCTTTTTGATTTTAATTTCCCTAAGCTATAGGACCATAAGTGGAAGTGCCCTAGGCTCTGTTGCTTTGTTTTTTAGATGTTTCAGGAAACACCATACACTTCTCCCGAGTGTCTGTTGGCAATTTACATCCCGCCCATCAGCATAACAAGGCTCCCAGTTCTCCATGGCCTGTCCTGCCTTTCTGGATTTTACACTTTTTTCAGATGGCCCTTTTGACCGGGGGGAAGTGAGACTTCATTGTAGTGCAGATTTCCTTTGCAAGCTTGCTTGGTTGGCCAAAAAGGGCGTATGCGTTTTTTCCTGAATATATTCAGGAAAAAACGCATACGCCCTTTTTGGCCAAGTGCATCATTGTGGACGTTCTGCCTCTTTTCCTATGCTTTCAATGCAATTCCAGTCTACCTCCTGAAATCGGTTTCCTGCAATTCTGCCCCGCTTTCAAGTCCTCTTGGCAGCCTTACTTCAGTATATTTTTGGACGATAGCTGTCATTTATAACTCTGCAGGTTTGTGAATTACAGTGCCCCTGAGCTCCTTTCTTCAACTCGCTTTCTTTTGAGCTGGCCGCAACACCGCAGGATGGCTTCAGGCCCTAATCTGGTTCCGGCACGGCACGCTGAGCCTTTGGTTAATTCCTCTTCCTGGTGGGAAATGAGAGTTAAATTTGCCCGTCCAGACACCTCCAGCTAGTCTCTCATTGGTTCTCGCTATTCCTGTTCATCTTCCGCAGAAATTGCAAACTGGGCCAAACAGGAGGTTAAAGGGACTGACTCTCCAAGTCGGGAGGGTGTTAGTAAAGCGTCTGGAATGTTTCACCCGAGTTCCAGGGTACGAAAACTGAGACATATTTGAACACATTTCCCGATCACATGGTTGATCATACTCTAGGTTCCACATGCATGTTTTAGCTGAAGGAAGAATACCTTAAACCTGGGTAGTTGAAACCCGTGGAATGGGTACCATGCAATATGACTTCAAAGGGTCTTCATTTGCTCACCGAACCTCTCCAATCCTATCAATGCTGCGTTTATGCCCCTGTACACACGCTTGATTCTCTTTCGGAGACATAGCAATCCATAGGTTTTAAGATACTTACTAGTCAGGTACATTCTTAGGCGTTTAATATGCGGTGTTGAGTCCATTTCGTTGAGCAAGGAGTAGCTCTTGTCTATTCCATATTTGGCTTAAGGAACTTTATCTGTGCTCATTTCAATCTCTGGTTTTATGCAGCACCCCAACTCACCTTTACCCTTAAGCAAGCATAAGTTGGTTTTCTAAATTTGAGACCCTGTTCTGTTCTGTAATTCAGTTCCTGTGTAGCCAAGTTTACATTCCGTGTATTACTGATATCTTATGATGTTTCTTTTTCTGTGTGACTTATTTCAGTTAGAATCATCATACCTGAATCCACTCATTGTGCTGCTAAGGGCCTGATGACATAGATTTCATTGCTGAGTGATATTGCTTTGTAAGTAAATACCACAACTTCTTTATCCATTTTTCACTTTCTGCGATGTTGAACTTGTACTGTAAACGAGGTTCTTGTAAACAGAGGCGTCCCAAACTTTGGGGTGGCTGTGTCTTTTTGATTTTAATTTCCCTAAGCTATAGGACCATAAGTGGAAGTGCCCTAGGCTCTGTTGCTTTGTTTTTTAGATGTTTCAGGAAACACCATACACTTCTCCTGAGTGTCTGTTGGCAATTTACATCCCGCCCATCAGCATAACAAGGCTCCCAGTTCTCCATGGCCTGTCCTGCCTTTCTGGATTTTACACTTTTTTCAGATGGCCCTTTTGACCGGGGGGAAGTGAGACTTCATTGTAGTGCAGATTTCCTTTGCAAGCTTGCTTGGTTGGCCAAAAAGGGCGTATGCGTTTTTTCCTGAATATATTCAGGAAAAAACACATACGCCCTTTTTGGCCAAGTGCATCATTGTGGACGTTCTGCCTCTTTTCCTATGCTTTCAATGCAATTCCAGTCTACCTCCTGAAATCGGTTTCCTGCAATTCTGCCCCGCTTTCAAGTCCTCTTGGCAGCCTTACTTCAGTATATTTTTGGACGATAGCTGTCATTTATAACTCTGCAGGTTTGTGAATTACAGTGCCCCTGAGCTCCTTTCTTCAACTCGCTTTCTTTTGAGCTGACCGCAACACCGCAGGATGGCTTCAGGCCCTAATCTGGTTCCGTCACGGCATGCTGAGCCTTTGGTTATTTCCTCTTCCTGGTGGGAAATGAGAGTTAAATTTGCCCGTCCAGACACCTCCAGCTAGTCTCTCATTGGTTCTCCCTATTTCTGTTCATCTTCCGCAGAAATTGCAAACTGGGCCAAACAGGAGCTTAAAGGTGCTGACTCTCCAAGTGCGGAGAGTGTTAGTAAAGCGTCTGGAATGTTGCACCCGAGTACCAGGGGAGGAAAACTGAGACATATTTGAACACGTCTCCCGATCACATGGTTGATCATACTCTAGGTTCCACATGCATGTTTTAGCTGAAGGAAGAATACCTTAAACCTGGGTAGTTGAAACCCGTGGAATGGGTACCATGCAATATGACTTCAAAGGGTCTTCATTTGCTCACCGAACCTCTCCAATCCTATCACTGCTGCGTTTATGCCCCTGTACACATGCTTGATTCTCTTTCGGAGACATAGCAATCCATAGGTTTTAAGATACTTACTAGTCAGGTACATTCTTAGGCGTTTAATATGCGGTGTTGAGTCCATTTCGTTGAGCAAGGAGTAGCTCTTGTCTATTCCATATTTGGCTTAAGGAACTTTATCTGTGCTCATTTCAATCTCTGGTTTTATGCAGCACCCCAACTCACCTTTACCCTTAAGCAAGCATAAGTTGGTTTTCTAAATTTGAGACCCTGTTCTGTTCTGTAATTCAGTTCCTGTGTAGCCAAGTTTACATTCTGTGTATTACTGATATCTTATGATGTTTCTTTTTCTGTGTGACTTATTTCAGTTAGAATCATCATACCTGAATCCACTCATTGTTCTGCTAAGGGCCTGATGACATAGATTTCATTGCTGAGTGATATTGCTTTGTAAGTAAATACCACAACTTCTTTATCCATTTTTCACTTTCTGCGATGTTGAACTTGTACTGTAAACGAGGTTCTTGTAAACAGAGACGTCCCAAACTTTGGGGTGGCTGTGTCTTTTTGATTTTAATTTCCCTAAGCTATAGGACCATAAGTGGAAGTGCCCTAGGCTCTGTTGCTTTGTTTTTTAGATGTTTCAGGAAACACCATACACTTCTCCCGAGTGTCTGTTGGCAATTTACATCCCGCCCATCAGCATAACAAGGCTCCCAGTTCTCCATGGCCTGTCCTGCCTTTCTGGATTTTACACTTTTTTCAGATGGCCCTTTTGACCGGGGGGAAGTGAGACTTCATTGTAGTGCAGATTTCCTTTGCAAGCTTGCTTGGTTGGCCAAAAAGGGCGTATGCGTTTTTTCCTGAATATATTCAGGAAAAAACGCATACGCCCTTTTTGGCCAAGTGCATCATTGTGGACGTTCTGCCTCTTTTCCTATGCTTTCAATGCAATTCCAGTCTACCTCCTGAAATCGGTTTCCTGCAATTCTGCCCCGCTTTCAAGTCCTCTTGGCAGCCTTACTTCAGTATATTTTTGGACGATAGCTGTCATTTATAACTCTGCAGGTTTGTGAATTACAGTGCCCCTGAGCTCCTTTCTTCAACTCGCTTTCTTTTGAGCTGGCCGCAACACCGCAGGATGGCTTCAGGCCCTAATCTGGTTCCGGCACGGCACGCTGAGCCTTTGGTTAATTCCTCTTCCTGGTGGGAAATGAGAGTTAAATTTGCCCGTCCAGACACCTCCAGCTAGTCTCTCATTGGTTCTCGCTATTCCTGTTCATCTTCCGCAGAAATTGCAAACTGGGCCAAACAGGAGGTTAAAGGGACTGACTCTCCAAGTCGGGAGGGTGTTAGTAAAGCGTCTGGAATGTTGCACCTGAGTACCAGGGTACGAAAACTGAGACATATTTGAACACGTCTCCCGATCACATGGTTGATCATACTCTAGGTTCCACATGCATGTTTTAGCTGAAGGAAGAATACCTTAAACCTGGGTAGTTGAAACCCGTGGAATGGGTACCATGCAATATGACTTCAAAGGGTCTTCATTTGCTCACCGAACCTCTCCAATCCTATCACTGCTGCGTTTATGCCCCTGTACACATGCTTGATTCTCTTTCGGAGACATAGCAATCCATAGGTTTTAAGATACTTACTAGTCAGGTACATTCTTAGGCATTTAATATGCGGTGTTGAGTCCATTTCGTTGAGCAAGGAGTAGCTCTTGTCTATTCCATATTTGGCTTAAGGAACTTTATCTGTGCTCATTTCAATCTCTGGTTTTATGCAGCACCCCAACTCACCTTTACCCTTAAGCAAGCATAAGTTGGTTTTCTAAATTTGAGACCCTGTTCTGTTCTGTAATTCAGTTCCTGTGTAGCCAAGTTTACATTCCGTGTATTACTGATATCTTATGATGTTTCTTTTTCTGTGTGACTTATTTCAGTTAGAATCATCATACCTGAATCCACTCATTGTGCTGCTAAGGGCCTGATGACATAGATTTCATTGCTGAGTGATATTGCTTTGTAAGTAAATACCACAACTTCTTTATCCATTTTTCACTTTCTGCGATGTTGAACTTGTACTGTAAACGAGGTTCTTGTAAACAGAGGCGTCCCAAACTTTGGGGTGGCTGTGTCTTTTTGATTTTAATTTCCCTAAGCTATAGGACCATAAGTGGAAGTGCCCTAGGCTCTGTTGCTTTGTTTTTTAGATGTTTCAGGAAACACCATACACTTCTCCCGAGTGTCTGTTGGCAATTTACATCCCGCCCATCAGCATAACAAGGCTCCCAGTTCTCCATGGCCTGTCCTGCCTTTCTGGATTTTACACTTTTTTCAGATGGCCCTTTTGACCGGGGGGAAGTGAGACTTCATTGTAGTGCAGATTTCCTTTGCAAGCTTGCTTGGTTGGCCAAAAAGGGCGTATGCGTTTTTTCCTGAATATATTCAGGATAAAACGCATACGCCCTTTTTGGCCAAGTGCATCATTGTGGACGTTCTGCCTCTTTTCCTATGCTTTCAATGCAATTCCAGTCTACCTCCTGAAATCGGTTTCCTGCAATTCTGCCCCGCTTTCAAGTCCTCTTGGCAGCCTTACTTCAGTATATTTTTGGACGATAGCTGTCATTTATAACTCTGCAGGTTTGTGAATTACAGTGCCCCTGAGCTCCTTTCTTCAACTCGCTTTCTTTTGAGCTGGCCGCAACACCGCAGGATGGCTTCAGGCCCTAATCTGGTTCCGGCACGGCACGCTGAGCCTTTGGTTAATTCCTCTTCCTGGTGGGAAATGAGAGTTAAATTTGCCCGTCCAGACACCTCCAGCTAGTCTCTCATTGGTTCTCGCTATTCCTGTTCATCTTCCGCAGAAATTGCAAACTGGGCCAAACAGGAGGTTAAAGGGACTGACTCTCCAAGTCGGGAGGGTGTTAGTAAAGCGTCTGGAATGTTTCACCCGAGTTCCAGGGTACGAAAACTGAGACATATTTGAACACATTTCCCGATCACATGGTTGATCATACTCTAGGTTCCACATGCATGTTTTAGCTGAAGGAAGAATACCTTAAACCTGGGTAGTTGAAACCCGTGGAATGGGTACCATGCAATATGACTTCAAAGGGTCTTCATTTGCTCACCGAACCTCTCCAATCCTATCACTGCTGCGTTTATGCCCCTGTACACACGCTTGATTCTCTTTTGGAGACATAGCAATCCATAGGTTTTAAGATACTTACTAGTCAGGTACATTCTTAGGCGTTTAATATGCGGTGTTGAGTCCATTTCGTTGAGCAAGGAGTAGCTCTTGTCTATTCCATATTTGGCTTAAGGAACTTTATCTGTGCTCATTTCAATCTCTGGTTTTATGCAGCACCCCAACTCACCTTTCCCCTTAAGCAAGCATAAGTTGGTTTTCTAAATTTGAGACCCTGTTCTGTTCTGTAATTCAGTTCCTGTGTAGCCAAGTTTACATTCCGTGTATTACTGATATCTTATGATGTTTCTTTTTCTGTGTGACTTATTTCAGTTAGAATCATCATACCTGAATCCACTCATTGTGCTGCTAAGGGTCTGATGACATAGATTTCATTGCTGAGTGATATTGATTTGTAAGTAAATACCACAACTTCTTCATCCATTTTTCACTTTCTGCAATGTTGAACTTGTACTGTAAACGAGGTTCTTGTAAACAGAGACGTCCCAAACTTTGGGGTGGCTGTGTCTTTTTGATTTTAATTTCCCTAAGCTATAGGACCATAAGTGGAAGTGCCCTAGGCTCTGTTGCTTTGTTTTTTAGATGTTTCAGGAAACACCATACACTTCTCCCGAGTGTCTGTTGGCAATTTATATCCCGCCCATCAGCATAACAAGGCTCCCAGTTCTCCATGGCCTGTCCTGCCTTTCTGGATTTTACACTTTTTTCAGATGGCCCTTTTGACCGGGGGGAAGTGAGACTTCATTGTAGTGCAGATTTCCTTTGCAAGCTTGCTTGGTTGGCCAAAACGGGCGTATGCGTTTCTTCCTGAATATATTCAGGAAAAAACGCATACGCCCTTTATGGCCAAGTGCATCATTGTGGACGTTCTGCCTCTTTTCCTATGCTTTCAATGCAATTCCAGTCTACCTCCTGAAATCGGTTTCCTGCAATTCTGCCCCGCTTTCAAGTCCTCTTGGCAGCCTTACTTCAGTATATTTTTGGACGATAGCTGTCATTTATAAGTCTGCAGGTTTGTGAATTACAGTGCCCCTGAGCTCCTTTCTTCAACTCGCTTTCT
The DNA here is from genome assembly GCF_039906515.1 of Pseudorca crassidens. Taxonomy (NCBI): domain Eukaryota; kingdom Metazoa; phylum Chordata; class Mammalia; order Artiodactyla; family Delphinidae; genus Pseudorca; species Pseudorca crassidens. Next base: position 349,961 of record NW_027136046.1, on the reverse strand, counting down.
TTTGAGCTGGCCGCAACACCGCAGGATGGCTTCAGGCCCTAATCTGGTTCCGGCACGGCACACTGAGCCTTTGGTTAATTCCTCTTCCTGGTGGGAAATGAGAGTTAAACTTGCCCGTCCAGACACCTCCAGCTAGTCTCTCATTGGTTCTCGCTATTCCTGTTCATCTTCCGCAGAAATTGCAAACTGGGCCAAACAGGAGGTTAAAGGGACTGACTCTCCAAGTCGGGAGGGTGTTAGTAAAGCGTCTGGAATGTTGCACCCGAGTACCAGGGTACGAAAACTGAGACATATTTGAACACGTCTCCCGATCACATGGTTGATCATACTCTAGGTTCCACATGCATGTTTTAGCTGAAGGAAGAATACCTTAAACCTGGGTAGTTGAAACCCGTGGAATGGGTACCATGCAATATGACTTCAAAGGGTCTTCATTTGCTCACCGAACCTCTCCAATCCTATCACTGCTGCGTTTATGCCCCTGTACACATGCTTGATTCTCTTTCGGAGACATAGCAATCCATAGGTTTTAAGATACTTACTAGTCAGGTACATTCTTAGGCATTTAATATGCGGTGTTGAGTCCATTTCGTTGAGCAAGAGGTAGCTCTTGTCTATTCCATATTTGGCTTAAGGAACTTTATCTGTGCTCATTTCAATCTCTGGTTTTATGCAGCACCCCAACTCACCTTTCCCCTTAAGCAAGCATAAGTTGGTTTTCTAAATTTGAGACCCTGTTCTGTTCTGTAATTCAGTTCCTGTGTAGCCAAGTTTACATTCCGTGTATTACTGATATCTTATGATGTTTCTTTTTCTGTGTGACTTATTTCAGTTAGAATCATCATACCTGAATCCACTCATTGTGCTGCTAAGGGCCTGATGACATAGATTTCATTGCTGAGTGATATTGCTTTGTAAGTAAATACCACAACTTCTTTATCCATTTTTCACTTTCTGCGATGTTGAACTTGTACGGTAAACGAGGTTCTTGTAAACAGAGGCGTCCCAAACTTTGGGGTGGCTGTGTCTTTTTGATTTTAATTTCCCTAAGCTATAGGACCATAAGTGGAAGTGCCCTAGGCTCTGTTGCTTTGTTTTTTAGATGTTTCAGGAAACACCATACACTTCTCCCGAGTGTCTGTTGGCAATTTACATCCCGCCCATCAGCATAACAAGGCTCCCAGTTCTCCATGGCCTGTCCTGTCTTTCTGGATTTTACACTTTTTTCAGATGGCCCTTTTGCCCGGGGGGAAGTGAGACTTCATTGTAGTGCAGATTTCCTTTGCAAGCTTGCTTGGTTGGCCAAAAAGGGCGTATGCGTTTCTTCCTGAATATATTCAGGAAAAAACGCATACGCCCTTTTTGGCCAAGTGCATCATTGTGGACGTTCTGCCTCTTTTCCTATGCTTTCAATGCAATTCCAGTCTACCTCCTGAAATCGGTTTCCTGCAATTCTGCCCCGCTTTCAAGTCCTCTTGGCAGCCTTACTTCAGTATATTTTTGGACGATAGCTGTCATTTATAACTCTGCAGGTTTGTGAATTACAGTGCCCCTGAGCTCCTTTCTTCAACTCGCTTTCTTTTGAGCTGGCCGCAACACCGCAGGATGGCTTCAGGCCCTAATCTGGTTCCGGCACGGCACGCTGAGCCTTTGGTTAATTCCTCTTCCTGGTGGGAAATGAGAGTTAAATTTGCCCGTCCAGACACCTCCAGCTAGTCTCTCATTGGTTCTCGCTATTCCTGTTCATCTTCCGCAGAAATTGCAAACTGGGCCAAACAGGAGGTTAAAGGGACTGACTCTCCAAGTCGGGAGGGTGTTAGTAAAGCGTCTGGAATGTTGCACCCGAGTACCAGGGTACGAAAACTGAGACATATTTGAACACGTCTCCCGATCACATGGTTGATCATACTCTAGGTTCCACATGCATGTTTTACCAGAAGGAAGAATACCTTAAACCTGGGTAGTTGAAACCCGTGGAATGGGTACCATGCAATATGACTTCAAAGGGTCTTCATTTGCTCACCGAACCTCTCCAATCCTATCACTGCTGCGTTTATGCCCTTGTACACATGCTTGATTCTCTTTCGGAGACATAGCAATCCATAGGTTTTAAGATACTTACTAGTCAGGTACATTCTTAGGCGTTTAATATGCGGTGTTGAGTCCATTTCGTTGAGCAAGGAGTAGCTCTTGTCTATTCCATATTTGGCTTAAGGAACTTTATCTGTGCTCATTTGAATCTCTGGTTTTATGCAGCACCCCAACTCACCTTTACCCTTAAGCAAGCATAAGTTGGTTTTCTAAATTTGAGACCCTGTTCTGTTCTCTACTACAGTTCCTGTGTAGCCAAGTTTACATTCCGTGTATTACTGATATCTTATGATGTTTCTTTTTCTGTGTGACTTATTTCAGTTAGAATCATCATACCTGAATCCACTCATTGTGCTGCTAAGGGCCTGATGACATAGATTTCATTGCTGAGTGATATTGCTTTGTAAGTAAATACCACAACTTCTTTATCCATTTTTCACTTTCTGCGATGTTGAACTTGTACTGTAAACGAGGTTCTTGTAAACAGAGGCGTCCCAATGTTTGGGGTGGCTGTGTCTTTTTGATTTTAATTTCCCTAAGCTATAGGACCATAAGTGGAAGTGCCCTAGGCTCTGTTGCTTTGTTTTTTAGATGTTTCAGGAAACACCATACACTTCTCCCGAGTGTCTGTTGGCAATTTACATCCCGCCCATCAGCATAACAAGGCTCCCAGTTCTCCATGGCCTGTCCTGCCTTTCTGGATTTTACACTTTTTTCAGATGGCCCTTTTGACCCGGGGGAAGTGAGACTTCATTGTAGTGCAGATTTCCTTTGCAAGCTTGCTTGGTTGGCCAAAACGGGCGTATGCGTTTCTTCCTGAATATATTCAGGAAAAAACGCATACGCCCTTTTTGGCCAAGTGCATCATTGTGGACGTTCTGCCTCTTTTCCTATGCTTTCAATGCAATTCCAGTCTACCTCCTGAAATCGGTTTCCTGCAATTCTGCCCCGCTTTCAAGTCCTCTTGGCAGCCTTACTTCAGTATATTTTTGGACGATAGCTGTCATTTATAACTCTGCAGGTTTGTGAATTACAGTGCCCCTGAGCTCCTTTCTTCAACTCGCTTTCTTTTGAGCTGGCCGCAACACCGCAGGATGGCTTCAGGCCCTAATCTGGTTCCGTCACGGCACGCTGAGCCTTTGGTTAATTCCTCTTCCTGGTGGGAAATGAGAGTTAAATTTGCCTGTCCAGACACCTCCAGCTAGTCTCTCATTGGTTCTCGCTATTCCTGTTCATCTTCCGCAGAAATTGCAAACTGGGCCAAACAGGAGGTTAAAGGGACTGACTCTCCAAGTCGGGAGGGTGTTAGTAAAGCGTCTGGAATGTTGCACCTGAGTACCAGGGTACGAAAACTGAGACATATTTGAACACGTCTCCCGATCACATGGTTGATCATACTCTAGGTTCCACATGCATGTTTTAGCTGAAGGAAGAATACCTTAAACCTGGGTAGTTGAAACCCGTGGAATGGGTACCATGCAATATGACTTCAAAGGGTCTTCATTTGCTCACCGAACCTCTCCAATCCTATCACTGCTGCGTTTATGCCCCTGTACACATGCTTGATTCTCTTTCGGAGACATAGCAATCCATAGGTTTTAAGATACTTACTAGTCAGGTACATTCTTAGGCATTTAATATGCGGTGTTGAGTCCATTTCGTTGAGCAAGGAGTAGCTCTTGTCTATTCCATATTTGGCTTAAGGAACTTTATCTGTGTTCATTTCAATCTCTGGTTTTATGCAGCACCCCAACTCACCTTTACCCTTAAGGAAGCATAAGTTGGTTTTCTAAATTTGAGACCCTGTTCTGTTCTGTAATTCAGTTCCTGTGTAGCCAAGTTTACATTCCGTGTATTACTGATATCTTATGATGTTTCTTTTTCTGTGTGACTTATTTCAGTTAGAATCATCATACCTGAATCCACTCATTGTGCTGCTAAGGGCCTGATAACATAGATTTCATTGCTGAGTGATATTGCTTTGTAAGTAAATACCACAACTTCTTTATCCATTTTTCACTTTCTGCGATGTTGAACTTGTACGGTAAACGAGGTTCTTGTAAACAGAGGCGTCCCAAACTTTGAGGTGGCTGTGTCTTTTTGATTTTAATTTCCCTAAGCTATAGGACCATAAGTGGAAGTGCCCTAGGCTCTGTTGCTTTGTTTTTTAGATGTTTCAGGAAACACCATACACTTCTCCCGAGTGTCTGTTGGCAATTTACATCCCGCCCATCAGCATAACAAGGCTCCCAGTTCTCCATGGCCTGTCCTGTCTTTCTGGATTTTACACTTTTTTCAGATGGCCCTTTTGACCGGGGGGAAGTGAGACTTCATTGTAGTGCAGATTTCCTTTGCAAGCTTGCTTGGTTGGCCAAAAAGGGCGTATGCGTTTCTTCCTGAATATATTCAGGAAAAAACGCATACGCCCTTTATGGCCAAGTGCATCATTGTGGACGTTCTGCCTCTTTTCCTATGCTTTCAATGCAATTCCAGTCTACCTCCTGAAATCGGTTTCCTGCAATTCTGCCCCGCTTTCAAGTCCTCTTGGCAGCCTTACTTCAGTATATTTTTGGACGATAGCTGTCATTTATAACTCTGCAGGTTTGTGAATTACAGTGCCCCTGAGCTCCTTTCTTCAACTCGCTTTCTTTTGAGCTGGCCGCAACACCGCAGGATGGCTTCAGGCCCTAATCTGGTTCCGGCACGGCACGCTGAGCCTTTGGTTAATTCCTCTTCCTGGTGGGAAATGAGAGTTAAATTTGCCCGTCCAGACACCTCCAGCTAGTCTCTCATTGGTTCTCGCTATTCCTGTTCATCTTCCGCAGAAATTGCAAACTGGGCCAAACAGGAGGTTAAAGGGACTGACTCTCCAAGTCGGGAGGGTGTTAGTAAAGCGTCTGGAATGTTGCACCTGAGTATCAGGGTACGAAAACTGAGACATATTTGAACACGTCTCCCGATCACATGGTTGATCATACTCTAGGTTCCACATGCATGTTTTAGCTGAAGGAAGAATACCTTAAACCTGGGTAGTTGAAACCCGTGGAATGGGTACCATGCAATATGACTTCAAAGGGTCTTCATTTGCTCACCGAACCTCTCCAATCCTATCACTGCTGCGTTTATGCCCCTGTACACATGCTTGATTCTCTTTCGGAGACATAGCAATCCATAGGTTTTAAGATACTTACTAGTCAGGTACATTCTTAGGCATTTAATATGCGGTGTTGAGTCCATTTCGTTGAGCAAGGAGTAGCTCTTGTCTATTCCATATTTGGCTTAAGGAACTTTATCTGTGCTCATTTCAATCTCTGGTTTTATGCAGCACCCCAACTCACCTTTACCCTTAAGCAAGCATAAGTTGGTTTTCTAAATTTGAGACCCTGTTCTGTTCTGTAATTCAGTTCCTGTGTAGCCAAGTTTACATTCCGTGTATTACTGATATCTTATGATGTTTCTTTTTCTGTGTGACTTATTTCAGTTAGAATCATCATACCTGAATCCACTCATTGTGCTGCTAAGGGCCTGATGACATAGATTTCATTGCTGAGTGATATTGCTTTGTAAGTAAATACCACAACTTCTTTATCCATTTTTCACTTTCTGCGATGTTGAACTTGTACTGTAAACGAGGTTCTTGTAAACAGAGGCGTCCCAATGTTTGGGGTGGCTGTGTCTTTTTGATTTTAATTTCCCTAAGCTATAGGACCATAAGTGCAAGTGCCCTAGGCTCTGTTGCTTTGTTTTTTAGATGTTTCAGGAAACACCATACACTTCTCCCGAGTGTCTTTTGGCAATTTACATCCCGCCCATCAGCATAACAAGGCTCCCAGTTCTCCATGGCCTGTACTGCCTTTCTGGATTTTACACTTTTTTCAGATGGCCCTTTTGACCAGGGGGAAGTGAGACTTCATTGTAGTGCAGATTTCCTTTGCAAGCTTGCTTGGTTGGCCAAAAAGGGCGTATGCGTTTTTTCCTGAATATATTCAGGAAAAAACGCATACGCCCTTTTTGGCCAAGTGCATCATTGTGGACGTTCTGCCTCTTTTCCTATGCTTTCAATGCAATTCCAGTCTGCCTCCTGAAATCGGTTTCCTGCAATTCTGCCCCGCTTTCAAGTCCTCTTGGCAGCCTTACTTCAGTATATTTTTGGACGATAGCTGTCATTTATAACTCTGCAGGTTTGTGAATTACAGTGCCCCTGAGCTCCTTTCTTCAACTCGCTTTCTTTTGAGCTGGCCGCAACACCGCAGGATGGCTTCAGGCCCTAATCTGGTTCCGGCACGGCACGCTGAGCCTTTGGTTATTTCCTCTTCCTGGTGGGAAATGAGAGTTAAATTTGCCCGTCCAGACACCTCCAGCTAGTCTCTCATTGGTTCTCGCTATTCCTGTTCATCTTCCGCAGAAATTGCAAACTGGGCCAAACAGGAGGTTAAAGGGACTGACTCTCCAAGTCGGGAGGGTGTTAGTAAAGCGTCTGGAATGTTGCACCCGAGTACCAGGGTACGAAAACTGAGACATATTTGAACACGTCACCCGATCACATGGTTGATCATACTCTAGGTTCCACATGCATGTTTTAGCTGAAGGAAGAATACCTTAAACCTGGGTAGTTGAAACCCGTGGAATGGGTACCATGCAATATGACTTCAAAGGGTCTTCATTTGCTCACCGAACCTCTCCAATCCTATCACTGCTGCGTTTATGCCCCTGTACACATGCTTGATTCTCTTTCGGAGACATAGCAATCCATAGGTTTTAAGATACTTACTAGTCAGGTACATTCTTAGGCATTTAATATGCGGTGTTGAGTCCATTTCGTTGAGCAAGGAGTAGCTCTTGTCTATTCCATATTTGGCTTAAGGAACTTTATCTGTGCTCATTTCAATCTCTGGTTTTATGCAGCACCCCAACTCACCTTTACCCTTAAGCAAGCATAAGTTGGTTTTCTAAATTTGAGACCCTGTTCTGTTCTGTAATTCAGTTCCTGTGTAGCCAAGTTTACATTCCGTGTATTACTGATATCTTATGATGTTTCTTTTTCTGTGTGACTTATTTCAGTTAGAATCATCATACCTGAATAGACTCATTGTGCTACTAAGGGCCTGATGACATAGATTTCATTGCTGAGTGATATTGCTTTGTAAGTAAATACCACAACTTCTTTATCCATTTTTCACTTTCTGTGATGTTGAACTTGTACTGTAAATGAGGTTCTTGTAAACAGAGGCATCCCAAACTTTGGGGTGGCTGTGTCTTTTTGATTTTAATTTCCCTAAGCTATAGGACCATAAGTGGAAGTGCCCTAGGCTCTGTTGCTTTGTTTTTTAGATGTTTCAGGAAACACCATACACTTCTCCCGAGTGTCTGTTGGCAATTTACATCCCGCCCATCAGCATAACAAGGCTCCCAGTTCTCCATGGCCTGTCCTGCCTTTCTGGATTTTACACTTTTTTCAGATGGCCCTTTTGCCCGGGGGGAAGTGAGACTTCATTGTAGTGCAGATTTCCTTTGCAAGCTTGCTTGGTTGGCCAAAAAGGGCGTATGCGTTTTTTCCTGAATATATTCAGGAAAAAACGCATACGCCCTTTTTGGCCAAGTGCATCATTGTGGACGTTCTGCCTCTTTTCCTATGCTTTCAATGCAATTCCAGTCTGCCTCCTGAAATCGGTTTCCTGCAATTCTGCCCCGCTTTCAAGTCCTCTTGGCAGCCTTACTTCAGTATATTTTTGGACGATAGCTGTCATTTATAACTCTGCAGGTTTGTGAATTACAGTGCCCCTGAGCTCCTTTCTTCAACTCGCTTTCTTTTGAGCTGGCCGCAACACCGCAGGATGGCTTCAGGCCCTAATCTGGTTCCGGCACGGCACGCTGAGCCTTTGGTTAATTCCTCTTCCTGGTGGGAAATGAGAGTTAAATTTGCCCGTCCAGACACCTCCAGCTAGTCTCTCATTGGTTCTCGCTATTCCTGTTCATCTTCCGCAGAAATTGCAAACTGGGCCAAACAGGAGGTTAAAGGGACTGACTCTCCAAGTCGGGAGGGTGTTAGTAAAGCGTCTGGAATGTTGCACCCGAGTACCAGGGTACGAAAACTGAGACATATTTGAACACGTCTCCCGATCACATGGTTGATCATACTCTAGGTTCCACATGCATGTTTTAGCTGAAGGAAGAATACCTTAAACCTGGGTAGTTGAAACCCGTGGAATGGGTACCATGCAATATGACTTCAAAGGGTCTTCATTTGCTCACCGAACCTCTCCAATCCTATCACTGCTGCGTTTATGCCCCTGTACACATGCTTGATTCTCTTTCGGAGACATAGCAATCCATAGGTTTTAAGATACTTACTAGTCAGGTACATTCTTAGGCATTTAATATGCGGTGTTGAGTCCATTTCGTTGAGCAAGGTGTAGCTCTTGTCTATTCCATATTTGGCTTAAGGAACTTTATCTGTGCTCATTTCAATCTCTGGTTTTATGCAGCACCCCAACTCACCTTTCCCCTTAAGCAAGCATAAGTTGGTTTTCTAAATTTGAGACCCTGTTCTGTTCTGTAATTCAGTTCCTGTGTAGCCAAGTTTACATTCCGTGTATTACTGATATCTTATGATGTTTCTTTTTCTGTGTGACTTATTTCAGTTAGAATCATCATACCTGAATCCACTCATTGTGCTGCTAAGGGCCTGATGACATAGATTTCATTGCTGAGTGATATTGCTTTGTAAGTAAATACCACAACTTCTTTATCCATTTTTCACTTTCTGCGATGTTGAACTTGTACTGTAAACGAGGTTCTTGTAAACAGAGGCGTCCCAAACTTTGGGGTGGCTGTGTCTTTTTGATTTTAATTTCCCTAAGCTATAGGACCATAAGTGGAAGTGCCCTAGGCTCTGTTGCTTTGTTTTTTAGATGTTTCAGGAAACACCATACACTTCTCCCGAGTGTCTGTTGGCAATTTACATCCCGCCCATCAGCATAACAAGGCTCCCAGTTCTCCATGGCCTGTCCTGCCTTTCTGGATTTTACACTTTTTTCAGATGGCCCTTTTGACCGGGGGGAAGTGAGACTTCATTGTAGTGCAGATTTCCTTTGCAAGCTTGCTTGGTTGGCCAAAAAGGGCGTATGCGTTTTTTCCTGAATATATTCAGGAAAAAACGCATACGCCCTTTTTGGCCAAGTGCATCATTGTGGACGTTCTGCCTCTTTTCCTATGCTTTCAATGCAATTCCAGTCTACCTCCTGAAATCGGTTTCCTGCAATTCTGCCCCGCTTTCAAGTCCTCTTGGCAGCCTTACTTCAGTATATTTTTGGACGATAGCTGTCATTTATAACTCTGCAGGTTTGTGAATTACAGTGCCCCTGAGCTCCTTTCTTCAACTCGCTTTCTTTTGAGCTGGCCGCAACACCGCAGGATGGCTTCAGGCCCTAATCTGGTTCCGGCACGGCACGCTGAGCCTTTGGTTAATTCCTCTTCCTGGTGGGAAATGAGAGTTAAATTTGCCCGTCCAGACACCTCCAGCTAGTCTCTCATTGGTTCTCGCTATTCCTGTTCATCTTCCGCAGAAATTGCAAACTGGGCCAAACAGGAGGTTAAAGGGACTGACTCTCCAAGTCGGGAGGGTGTTAGTAAAGCGTCTGGAATGTTGCACCCGAGTACCAGGGTACGAAAACTGAGACATATTTGAACACGTCTCCCGATCACATGGTTGATCATACTCTAGGTTCCACATGCATGTTTTAGCTGAAGGAAGAATACCTTAAACCTGGGTAGTTGAAACCCGTGGAATGGGTACCATGCAATATGACTTCAAAGGGTCTTCATTTGCTCACCGAACCTCTCCAATCCTATCACTGCTGCGTTTATGCCCCTGTACACATGCTTGATTCTCTTTCGGAGACATAGCAATCCATAGGTTTTAAGATACTTACTAGTCAGGTACATTCTTAGGCATTTAATATGCGGTGTTGAGTCCATTTCGTTGAGCAAGGAGTAGCTCTTGTCTATTCCATATTTGGCTTAAGGAACTTTATCTGTGCTCATTTCAATCTCTGGTTTTATGCAGCACCCCAACTCACCTTTACCCTTAAGCAAGCATAAGTTGGTTTTCTAAATTTGAGACCCTGTTCTGTTCTGTAATTCAGTTCCTGTGTAGCCAAGTTTACATTCCATGTATTACTGATATCTTATGATGTTTCTTTTTCTGTGTGACTTATTTCAGTTAGAATCATCATACCTGAATCCACTCATTGTGCTGCTAAGGGCCTGATGACATAGATTTCATTGCTGAGTGATATTGCTTTGTAAGTAAATACCACAACTTCTTTATCCATTTTTCACTTTCTGCGATGTTGAACTTGTACTGTAAACGAGGTTCTTGTAAACAGAGGCGTCCCAAACTTTGGGGTGGCTGTGTCTTTTTGATTTTAATTTCCCTAAGCTATAGGACCATAAGTGGAAGTGCCCTAGGCTCTGTTGCTTTGTTTTTTAGATGTTTCAGGAAACACCATACACTTCTCCCGAGTGTCTGTTGGCAATTTACATCCCGCCCATCAGCATAACAAGGCTCCCAGTTCTCCATGGCCTGTCCTGCCTTTCTGGATTTTACACTTTTTTCAGATGGCCCTTTTGACCGGGGGGAAGTGAGACTTCATTGTAGTGCAGATTTCCTTTGCAAGCTTGCTTGGTTGGCCAAAAAGGGCGTATGCGTTTTTTCCTGAATATATTCAGGAAAAAACGCATACGCCCTTTTTGGCCAAGTGCATCATTGTGGACGTTCTGCCTCTTTTCCTATGCTTTCAATGCAATTCCAGTCTACCTCCTGAAATCGGTTTCCTGCAATTCTGCCCCGCTTTCAAGTCCTCTTGGCAGCCTTACTTCAGTATATTTTTGGACGATAGCTGTCATTTATAACTCTGCAGGTTTGTGAATTACAGTGCCCCTGAGCTCCTTTCTTCAACTCGCTTTCTTTTGAGCTGACCGCAACACCGCAGGATGGCTTCAGGCCCTAATCTGGTTCCGGCACGGCATGCTGAGCCTTTGGTTATTTCCTCTTCCTGGTGGGAAATGAGAGTTAAATTTGCCCGTCCAGACACCTCCAGCTAGTCTCTCATTGGTTCTCCCTATTTCTGTTCATCTTCCGCAGAAATTGCAAACTGGGCCAAACAGGAGCTTAAAGGTGCTGACTCTCCAAGTGCGGAGAGTGTTAGTAAAGCGTCTGGAATGTTGCACCCGAGTACCAGGGGAGGAAAACTGAGACATATTTGAACACGTCTCCCGATCACATGGTTGATCATACTCTAGGTTCCACATGCATGTTTTAGCTGAAGGAAGAATACCTTAAACCTGGGTAGTTGAAACCCGTGGAATGGGTACCATGCAATATGACTTCAAAGGGTCTTCATTTGCTCACCGAACCTCTCCAATCCTATCACTGCTGCGTTTATGCCCCTGTACACATGCTTGATTCTCTTTCGGAGACATAGCAATCCATAGGTTTTAAGATACTTACTAGTCAGGTACATTCTTAGGCGTTTAATATGCGGTGTTGAGTCCATTTCGTTGAGCAAGGAGTAGCTCTTGTCTATTCCATATTTGGCTTAAGGAACTTTATCTGTGCTCATTTCAATCTCTGGTTTTATGCAGCACCCCAACTCACCTTTACCCTTAAGCAAGCATAAGTTGGTTTTCTAAATTTGAGACCCTGTTCTGTTCTGTAATTCAGTTCCTGTGTAGCCAAGTTTACATTCTGTGTATTACTGATATCTTATGATGTTTCTTTTTCTGTGTGACTTATTTCAGTTAGAATCATCATACCTGAATCCACTCATTGTGCTGCTAAGGGCCTGATGACATAGATTTCATTGCTGAGTGATATTGCTTTGTAAGTAAATACCACAACTTCTTTATCCATTTTTCACTTTCTGCGATGTTGAACTTGTACTGTAAACGAGGTTCTTGTAAACAGAGGCGTCCCAAACTTTGGGGTGGCTGTGTCTTTTTGATTTTAATTTCCCTAAGCTATAGGACCATAAGTGGAAGTGCCCTAGGCTCTGTTGCTTTGTTTTTTAGATGTTTCAGGAAACACCATACACTTCTCCCGAGTGTCTGTTGGCAATTTACATCCCGCCCATCAGCATAACAAGGCTCCCAGTTCTCCATGGCCTGTCCTGCCTTTCTGGATTTTACACTTTTTTCAGATGGCCCTTTTGACCGGGGGGAAGTGAGACTTCATTGTAGTGCAGATTTCCTTTGCAAGCTTGCTTGGTTGGCCAAAAAGGGCGTATGCGTTTTTTCCTGAATATATTCAGGAAAAAACGCATACGCCCTTTTTGGCCAAGTGCATCATTGTGGACGTTCTGCCTCTTTTCCTATGCTTTCAATGCAATTCCAGTCTACCTCCTGAAATCGGTTTCCTGCAATTCTGCCCCGCTTTCAAGTCCTCTTGGCAGCCTTACTTCAGTATATTTTTGGACGATAGCTGTCATTTATAACTCTGCAGGTTTGTGAATTACAGTGCCCCTGAGCTCCTTTCTTCAACTCGCTTTCTTTTGAGCTGGCCGCAACACCGCAGGATGGCTTCAGGCCCTAATCTGGTTCCGGCACGGCACGCTGAGCCTTTGGTTAATTCCTCTTCCTGGTGGGAAATGAGAGTTAAATTTGCCCGTCCAGACACCTCCAGCTAGTCTCTCATTGGTTCTCGCTATTCCTGTTCATCTTCCGCAGAAATTGCAAACTGGGCCAAACAGGAGGTTAAAGGGACTGACTCTCCAAGTCGGGAGGGTGTTAGTAAAGCGTCTGGAATGTTGCACCCGAGTACCAGGGTACGAAAACTGAGACATATTTGAACACGTCTCCCGATCACATGGTTGATCATACTCTAGGTTCCACATGCATGTTTTAGCTGAAGGAAGAATACCTTAAACCTGGGTAGTTGAAACCCGTGGAATGGGTACCATGCAATATGACTTCAAAGGGTCTTCATTTGCTCACCGAACCTCTCCAATCCTATCACTGCTGCGTTTATGCCCCTGTACACATGCTTGATTCTCTTTCGGAGACATAGCAATCCATAGGTTTTAAGATACTTACTAGTCAGGTACATTCTTAGGCATTTAATATGCGGTGTTGAGTCCATTTCGTTGAGCAAGGAGTAGCTCTTGTCTATTCCATATTTGGCTTAAGGAACTTTATCTGTGCTCATTTCAATCTCTGGTTTTATGCAGCACCCCAACTCACCTTTCCCCTTAAGCAAGCATAAGTTGGTTTTCTAAATTTGAGACCCTGTTCTGTTCTGTAATTCAGTTCCTGTGTAGCCAAGTTTACATTCCGTGTATTACTGATATCTTATGATGTTTCTTTTTCTGTGTGACTTATTTCAGTTAGAATCATCATACCTGAATCCACTCATTGTGCTGCTAAGGGCCTGATGACATAGATTTCATTGCTGAGTGATATTGCTTTGTAAGTAAATACCACAACTTCTTTATCCATTTTTCACTTTCTGCGATGTTGAACTTGTACTGTAAACGAGGTTCTTGTAAACAGAGGCGTCCCAAACTTTGGGGTGGCTGTGTCTTTTTGATTTTAATTTCCCTAAGCTATAGGACCATAAGTGGAAGTGCCCTAGGCTCTGTTGCTTTGTTTTTTAGATGTTTCAGGAAACACCATACACTTCTCCCGAGTGTCTGTTGGCAATTTACATCCCGCCCATCAGCATAACAAGGCTCCCAGTTCTCCATGGCCTGTCCTGCCTTTCTGGATTTTACACTTTTTTCAGATGGCCCTTTTGACCGGGGGGAAGTGAGACTTCATTGTAGTGCAGATTTCCTTTGCAAGCTTGCTTGGTTGGCCAAAAAGGGCGTATGCGTTTTTTCCTGAATATATTCAGGAAAAAACGCATACGCCCTTTTTGGCCAAGTGCATCATTGTGGACGTTCTGCCTCTTTTCCTATGCTTTCAATGCAATTCCAGTCTACCTCCTGAAATCGGTTTCCTGCAATTCTGCCCCGCTTTCAAGTCCTCTTGGCAGCCTTACTTCAGTATATTTTTGGACGATAGCTGTCATTTATAACTCTGCAGGTTTGTGAATTACAGTGCCCCTGAGCTCCTTTCTTCAACTCGCTTTCTTTTGAGCTGGCCGCAACACCGCAGGATGGCTTCAGGCCCTAATCTGGTTCCGGCACGGCACGCTGAGCCTTTGGTTAATTCCTCTTCCTGGTGGGAAATGAGAGTTAAATTTGCCCGTCCAGACACCTCCAGCTAGTCTCTCATTGGTTCTCGCTATTCCTGTTCATCTTCCGCAGAAATTGCAAACTGGGCCAAACAGGAGGTTAAAGGGACTGACTCTCCAAGTCGGGAGGGTGTTAGTAAAGCGTCTGGAATGTTGCACCCGAGTACCAGGGTACGAAAACTGAGACATATTTGAACACGTCTCCCGATCACATGGTTGATCATACTCTAGGTTCCACATGCATGTTTTAGCTGAAGGAAGAATACCTTAAACCTGGGTAGTTGAAACCCGTGGAATGGGTACCATGCAATATGACTTCAAAGGGTCTTCATTTGCTCACCGAACCTCTCCAATCCTATCACTGCTGCATTTATGCCCCTGTACACATGCTTGATTCTCTTTCGGAGACATAGCAATCCATAGGTTTTAAGATACTTACTAGTCAGGTACATTCTTAGGCATTTAATATGCGGTGTTGAGTCCATTTCGTTGAGCAAGGAGTAGCTCTTGTCTATTCCATATTTGGCTTAAGGAACTTTATCTGTGCTCATTTCAATCTCTGGTTTTATGCAGCACCCCAACTCACCTTTCCCCTTAAGCAAGCATAAGTTGGTTTTCTAAATTTGAGACCCTGTTCTGTTCTGTAATTCAGTTCCTGTGTAGCCAAGTTTACATTCCGTGTATTACTGATATCTTATGATGTTTCTTTTTCTGTGTGACTTATTTCAGTTAGAATCATCATACCTGAATCCACTCATTGTGCTGCTAAGGGCCTGATGACATAGATTTCATTGCTGAGTGATATTGCTTTGTAAGTAAATACCACAACTTCTTTATCCATTTTTCACTTTCTGCGATGTTGAACTTGTACTGTAAACGAGGTTCTTGTAAACAGAGGCGTCCCAAATTTTGGGGTGGCTGTGTCTTTTTGATTTTAATTTCCCTAAGCTATAGGACCATAAGTGGAAGTGCCCTAGGCTCTGTTGCTTTGTTTTTTAGATGTTTCAGGAAACACCATACACTTCTCCCGAGTGTCTGTTGGCAATTTACATCCCGCCCATCAGCATAACAAGGCTCCCAGTTCTCCATGGCCTGTCCTGCCTTTCTGGATTTTACACTTTTTTCAGATGGCCCTTTTGACCGGGGGGAAGTGAGACTTCATTGTAGTGCAGATTTCCTTTGCAAGCTTACTTGTTTGGCCAAAAAGGGCGTATGCGTTTTTTCCTGAATATATTCAGGAAAAAACGCATACGCCCTTTTTGGCCAAGTGCATCATTGTGGACGTTCTGCCTCTTTTCCTATGCTTTCAATGCAATTCCAGTCTACCTCCTGAAATCGGTTTCCTGCAATTCTGCCCCGCTTTCAAGTCCTCTTGGCAGCCTTACTTCAGTATATTTTTGGACGATAGCTGTCATTTATAACTCTGCAGGTTTGTGAATTACAGTGCCCCTGAGCTCCTTTCTTCAACTCGCTTTCTTTTGAGCTGACCGCAACACCGCAGGATGGCTTCAGGCCCTAATCTGGTTCCGGCACGGCATGCTGAGCCTTTGGTTATTTCCTCTTCCTGGTGGGAAATGAGAGTTAAATTTGCCCGTCCAGACACCTCCAGCTAGTCTCTCATTGGTTCTCCCTATTTCTGTTCATCTTCCGCAGAAATTGCAAACTGGGCCAAACAGGAGCTTAAAGGTGCTGACTCTCCAAGTGCGGAGAGTGTTAGTAAGGCGTCTGGAATGTTGCACCCGAGTACCAGGGGAGAAAAACTGAGACATATTTGAACACGTCTCCCGATCACATGGTTGATCATACTCTAGGTTCCACATGCATGTTTTAGCTGAAGGAAGAATACCTTAAACCTGGGTAGTTGAAACCCGTGGAATGGGTACCATGCAATATGACTTCAAAGGGTCTTCATTTGCTCACCGAACCTCTCCAATCCTATCACTGCTGCGTTTATGCCCCTGTACACATGCTTGATTCTCTTTCGGAGACATAGCAATCCATAGGTTTTAAGATACTTACTAGTCAGGTACATTCTTAGGCGTTTAATATGCGGTGTTGAGTCCATTTCGTTGAGCAAGGAGTAGCTCTTGTCTATTCCATATTTGGCTTAAGGAACTTTATCTGTGCTCATTTCAATCTCTGGTTTTATGCAGCACCCCAACTCACCTTTCCCCTTAAGCAAGCATAAGTTGGTTTTCTAAATTTGAGACCCTGTTCTGTTCTGTAATTCAGTTCCTGTGTAGCCAAGTTTACATTCTGTGTATTACTGATATCTTATGATGTTTCTTTTTCTGTGTGACTTATTTCAGTTAGAATCATCATACCTGAATCCACTCATTGTGCTGCTAAGGGCCTGATGACATAGATTTCATTGCTGAGTGATATTGCTTTGTAAGTAAATACCACAACTTCTTTATCCATTTTTCACTTTCTGCGATGTTGAACTTGTACTGTAAACGAGGTTCTTGTAAACAGAGGCGTCCCAAACTTTGGGGTGGCTGTGTCTTTTTGATTTTAATTTCCCTAAGCTATAGGACCATAAGTGGAAGTGCCCTAGGCTCTGTTGCTTTGTTTTTTAGATGTTTCAGGAAACACCATACACTTCTCCCGAGTGTCTGTTGGCAATTTACATCCCGCCCATCAGCATAACAAGGCTCCCAGTTCTCCATGGCCTGTCCTGCCTTTCTGGATTTTACACTTTTTTCAGATGGCCCTTTTGACCGGGGGGAAGTGAGACTTCATTGTAGTGCAGATTTCCTTTGCAAGCTTGCTTGGTTGGCCAAAAAGGGCGTATGCGTTTTTTCCTGAATATATTCAGGAAAAAACGCATACGCCCTTTTTGGCCAAGTGCATCATTGTGGACGTTCTGCCTCTTTTCCTATGCTTTCAATGCAATTCCAGTCTACCTCCTGAAATCGGTTTCCTGCAATTCTGCCCCGCTTTCAAGTCCTCTTGGCAGCCTTACTTCAGTATATTTTTGGACGATAGCTGTCATTTATAACTCTGCAGGTTTGTGAATTACAGTGCCCCTGAGCTCCTTTCTTCAACTCGCTTTCTTTTGAGCTGGCCGCAACACCGCAGGATGGCTTCAGGCCCTAATCTGGTTCCGGCACGGCACGCTGAGCCTTTGGTTAATTCCTCTTCCTGGTGGGAAATGAGAGTTAAATTTGCCCGTCCAGACACCTCCAGCTAGTCTCTCATTGGTTCTCGCTATTCCTGTTCATCTTCCGCAGAAATTGCAAACTGGGCCAAACAGGAGGTTAAAGGGACTGACTCTCCAAGTCGGGAGGGTGTTAGTAAAGCGTCTGGAATGTTGCACCCGAGTACCAGGGTACGAAAACTGAGACATATTTGAACACGTCTCCCGATCACATGGTTGATCATACTCTAGGTTCCACATGCATGTTTTAGCTGAAGGAAGAATACCTTAAACCTGGGTAGTTGAAACCCGTGGAATGGGTACCATGCAATATGACTTCAAAGGGTCTTCATTTGCTCACCGAACCTCTCCAATCCTATCACTGCTGCGTTTATGCCCCTGTACACATGCTTGATTCTCTTTCGGAGACATAGCAATCCATAGGTTTTAAGATACTTACTAGTCAGGTACATTCTTAGGCATTTAATATGCGGTGTTGAGTCCATTTCGTTGAGCAAGGAGTAGCTCTTGTCTATTCCATATTTGGCTTAAGGAACTTTATCTGTGCTCATTTCAATCTCTGGTTTTATGCAGCACCCCAACTCACCTTTCCCCTTAAGCAAGCATAAGTTGGTTTTCTAAATTTGAGACCCTGTTCTGTTCTGTAATTCAGTTCCTGTGTAGCCAAGTTTACATTCCGTGTATTACTGATATCTTATGATGTTTCTTTTTCTGTGTGACTTATTTCAGTTAGAATCATCATACCTGAATCCACTCATTGTGCTGCTAAGGGCCTGATGACATAGATTTCATTGCTGAGTGATATTGCTTTGTAAGTAAATACCACAACTTCTTTATCCATTTTTCACTTTCTGCGATGTTGAACTTGTACTGTAAACGAGGTTCTTGTAAACAGAGGCGTCCCAAACTTTGGGGTGGCTGTGTCTTTTTGATTTTAATTTCCCTAAGCTATAGGACCATAAGTGGAAGTGCCCTAGGCTCTGTTGCTTTGTTTTTTAGATGTTTCAGGAAACACCATACACTTCTCCCGAGTGTCTGTTGGCAATTTACATCCCGCCCATCAGCATAACAAGGCTCCCAGTTCTCCATGGCCTGTCCTGCCTTTCTGGATTTTACACTTTTTTCAGATGGCCCTTTTGACCGGGGGGAAGTGAGACTTCATTGTAGTGCAGATTTCCTTTGCAAGCTTACTTGTTTGGCCAAAAAGGGCGTATGCGTTTTTTCCTGAATATATTCAGGAAAAAACGCATACGCCCTTTTTGGCCAAGTGCATCATTGTGGACGTTCTGCCTCTTTTCCTATGCTTTCAATGCAATTCCAGTCTACCTCCTGAAATCGGTTTCCTGCAATTCTGCCCCGCTTTCAAGTCCTCTTGGCAGCCTTACTTCAGTATATTTTTGGACGATAGCTGTCATTTATAACTCTGCAGGTTTGTGAATTACAGTGCCCCTGAGCTCCTTTCTTCAACTCGCTTTCTTTTGAGCTGACCGCAACACCGCAGGATGGCTTCAGGCCCTAATCTGGTTCCGGCACGGCATGCTGAGCCTTTGGTTATTTCCTCTTCCTGGTGGGAAATGAGAGTTAAATTTGCCCGTCCAGACACCTCCAGCTAGTCTCTCATTGGTTCTCCCTATTTCTGTTCATCTTCCGCAGAAATTGCAAACTGGGCCAAACAGGAGCTTAAAGGTGCTGACTCTCCAAGTGCGGAGAGTGTTAGTAAGGCGTCTGGAATGTTGCACCCGAGTACCAGGGGAGGAAAACTGAGACATATTTGAACACGTCTCCCGATCACATGGTTGATCATACTCTAGGTTCCACATGCATGTTTTAGCTGAAGGAAGAATACCTTAAACCTGGGTAGTTGAAACCCGTGGAATGGGTACCATGCAATATGACTTCAAAGGGTCTTCATTTGCTCACCGAACCTCTCCAATCCTATCACTGCTGCGTTTATGCCCCTGTACACATGCTTGATTCTCTTTCGGAGACATAGCAATCCATAGGTTTTAAGATACTTACTAGTCAGGTACATTCTTAGGCGTTTAATATGCGGTGTTGAGTCCATTTCGTTGAGCAAGGAGTAGCTCTTGTCTATTCCATATTTGGCTTAAGGAACTTTATCTGTGCTCATTTCAATCTCTGGTTTTATGCAGCACCCCAACTCACCTTTACCCTTAAGCAAGCATAAGTTGGTTTTCTAAATTTGAGACCCTGTTCTGTTCTGTAATTCAGTTCCTGTGTAGCCAAGTTTACATTCTGTGTATTACTGATATCTTATGATGTTTCTTTTTCTGTGTGACTTATTTCAGTTAGAATCATCATACCTGAATCCACTCATTGTGCTGCTAAGGGCCTGATGACATAGATTTCATTGCTGAGTGATATTGCTTTGTAAGTAAATACCACAACTTCTTTATCCATTTTTCACTTTCTGCGATGTTGAACTTGTACTGTAAACGAGGTTCTTGTAAACAGAGGCGTCCCAAACTTTGGGGTGGCTGTGTCTTTTTGATTTTAATTTCCCTAAGCTATAGGACCATAAGTGGAAGTGCCCTAGGCTCTGTTGCTTTGTTTTTTAGATGTTTCAGGAAACACCATACACTTCTCCCGAGTGTCTGTTGGCAATTTACATCCCGCCCATCAGCATAACAAGGCTCCCAGTTCTCCATGGCCTGTCCTGCCTTTCTGGAGTTTACACTTTTTTCAGATGGCCCTTTTGACCGGGGGGAAGTGAGACTTCATTGTAGTGCAGATTTCCTTTGCAAGCTTGCTTGGTTGGCCAAAAAGGGCGTATGCGTTTTTTCCTGAATATATTCAGGAAAAAACGCATACGCCCTTTTTGGCCAAGTGCATCATTGTGGACGTTCTGCCTCTTTTCCTATGCTTTCAATGCAATTCCAGTCTACCTCCTGAAATCGGATTCCTGCAATTCTGCCCCGCTTTCAAGTCCTCTTGGCAGCCTTACTTCAGTATATTTTTGGACGATAGCTGTCATTTATAACTCTGCAGGTTTGTGAATTACAGTGCCCCTGAGCTCCTTTCTTCAACTCGCTTTCTTTTGAGCTGGCCGCAACACCGCAGGATGGCTTCAGGCCCTAATCTGGTTCCGGCACGGCACACTGAGCCTTTGGTTAATTCCTCTTCCTGGTGGGAAATGAGAGTTAAATTTGCCTGTCCAGACACCTCCAGCTAGTCTCTCATTGGTTCTCGCTATTCCTGTTCATCTTCCGCAGAAATTGCAAACTGGGCCAAACAGGAGGTTAAAGGGACTGACTCTCCAAGTCGGGAGGGTGTTAGTAAAGCGTCTGGAATGTTGCACCCGAGTACCAGGGTACGAAAACTGAGACATATTTGAACACGTCTCCCGATCACATGGTTGATCATACTCTAGGTTCCACATGCATGTTTTAGCTGAAGGAAGAATACCTTAAACCTGGGTAGTTGAAACCCGTGGAATGGGTACCATGCAATATGACTTCAAAGGGTCTTCATTTGCTCACCGAACCTCTCCAATCCTATCACTGCTGCGTTTATGCCCCTGTACACATGCTTGATTCTCTTTCGGAGACATAGCAATCCATAGGTTTTAAGATACTTACTAGTCAGGTACATTCTTAGGCATTTAATATGCGGTGTTGAGTCCATTTCGTTGAGCAAGGAGTAGCTCTTGTCTATTCCATATTTGGCTTAAGGAACTTTATCTGTGTTCATTTCAATCTCTGGTTTTATGCAGCACCCCAACTCACCTTTCCCCTTAAGCAAGCATAAGTTGGTTTTCTAAATTTGAGACCCTGTTCTGTTCTGTAATTCAGTTCCTGTGTAGCCAAGTTTACATTCCGTGTATTACTGATATCTTATGATGTTTCTTTTTCTGTGTGACTTATTTCAGTTAGAATCATCATACCTGAATCCACTCATTGTGCTGCTAAGGGCCTGATGACATAGATTTCATTGCTGAGTGATATTGCTTTGTAAGTAAATACCACAACTTCTTTATCCATTTTTCACTTTCTGCGATGTTGAACTTGTACGGTAAACGAGGTTCTTGTAAACAGAGGCGTCCCAATGTTTGGGGTGGCTGTGTCTTTTTGATTTTAATTTCCCTAAGCTATAGGACCATAAGTGGAAGTGCCCTAGGCTCTGTTGCTTTGTTTTTTAGATGTTTCAGGAAACACCATACACTTCTCCCGAGTGTCTGTTGGCAATTTACATCCCGCCCATCAGCATAACAAGGCTCCCAGTTCTCCATGGCCTGTCCTGTCTTTCTGGATTTTACACTTTTTTCAGATGGCCCTTTTGCCCGGGGGGAAGTGAGACTTCATTGTAGTGCAGATTTCCTTTGCAAGCTTGCTTGGTTGGCCAAAAAGGGCGTATGCGTTTCTTCCTGAATATATTCAGGAAAAAACGCATACGCCCTTTTTGGCCAAGTGCATCATTGTGGACGTTCTGCCTCTTTTCCTATGCTTTCAATGCAATTCCAGTCTACCTCCTGAAATCGGTTTCCTGCAATTCTGCCCCACTTTCAAGTCCTCTTGGCAGCCTTACTTCAGTATATTTTTGGACGATAGCTGTCATTTATAACTCTGCAGGTTTGTGAATTACAGTGCCCCTGAGCTCCTTTCTTCAACTCGCTTTCTTTTGAGCTGGCCGCAACACCGCAGGATGGCTTCAGGCCCTAATCTGGTTCCGGCACGGCACGCTGAGCCTTTGGTTAATTCCTCTTCCTGGTGGGAAATGAGAGTTAAATTTGCCCGTCCAGACACCTCCAGCTAGTCTCTCATTGGTTCTCGCTATTCCTGTTCATCTTCCGCAGAAATTGCAAACTGGGCCAAACAGGAGGTTAAAGGGACTGACTCTCCAAGTCGGGAGGGTGTTAGTAAAGCGTCTGGAATGTTGCACCCGAGTACCAGGGTACGAAAACTGAGACATATTTGAACACGTCTCCCGATCACATGGTTGATCATACTCTAGGTTCCACATGCATGTTTTAGCTGAAGGAAGAATACCTTAAACCTGGGTAGTTGAAACCCGTGGAATGGGTACCATGCAATATGACTTCAAAGGGTCTTCATTTGCTCACCGAACCTCTCCAATCCTATCACTGCTGCGTTTATGCCCCTGTACACATGCTTGATTCTCTTTCGGAGACATAGCAATCCATAGGTTTTAAGATACTTACTAGTCAGGTACATTCTTAGGCATTTAATATGCGGTGTTGAGTCCATTTCGTTGAGCAAGGAATAGCTCTTGTCTATTCCATATTTGGCTTAAGGAACTTTATCTGTGCTCATTTCAATCTCTGGTTTTATGCAGCACCCCAACTCACCTTTCCCCTTAAGCAAGCATAAGTTGGTTTTCTAAATTTGAGACCCTGTTCTGTTCTGTAATTCAGTTCCTGTGTAGCCAAGTTTACATTCCGTGTATTACTGATATCTTATGATGTTTCTTTTTCTGTGTGACTTATTTCAGTTAGAATCATCATACCTGAATCCACTCATTGTGCTGCTAAGGGCCTGATGACATAGATTTCATTGCTGAGTGATATTGCTTTGTAAGTAAATACCACAACTTCTTTATCCATTTTTCACTTTCTGCGATGTTGAACTTGTACTGTAAACGAGGTTCTTGTAAACAGAGGCGTCCCAATGTTTGGGGTGGCTGTGTCTTTTTGATTTTAATTTCCCTAAGCTATAGGACCATAAGTGGAAGTGCCCTAGGCTCTGTTGCTTTGTTTTTTAGATGTTTCAGGAAACACCATACACTTCTCCCGAGTGTCTTTTGGCAATTTACATCCCGCCCATCAGCATAACAAGGCTCCCAGTTCTCCATGGCCTGTCCTGCCTTTCTGGATTTTACACTTTTTTCAGATGGCCCTTTTGACCGGGGGGAAGTGAGACTTCATTGTAGTGCAGATTTCCTTTGCAAGCTTGCTTGGTTGGCCAAAAAGGGCGTATGCGTTTTTTCCTGAATATATTCAGGAAAAAACGCATACGCCCTTTTTGGCCAAGTGCATCATTGTGGACGTTCTGCCTCTTTTCCTATGCTTTCAATGCAATTCCAGTCTACCTCCTGAAATCGGTTTCCTGCAATTCTGCCCCGCTTTCAAGTCCTCTTGGCAGCCTTACTTCAGTATATTTTTGGACGATAGCTGTCATTTATAACTCTGCAGGTTTGTGAATTACAGTGCCCCTGAGCTCCTTTCTTCAACTCGCTTTCTTTTGAGCTGGCCGCAACACCGCAGGATGGCTTCAGGCCCTAATCTGGTTCCGGCACGGCACGCTGAGCCTTTGGTTAATTCCTCTTCCTGGTGGGAAATGAGAGTTAAATTTGCCCGTCCAGACACCTCCAGCTAGTCTCTCATTGGTTCTCGCTATTCCTGTTCATCTTCCGCAGAAATTGCAAACTGGGCCAAACAGGAGGTTAAAGGGACTGACTCTCCAAGTCGGGAGGGTGTTAGTAAAGTGTCTGGAATGTTGCACCCGAGTACCAGGGTACGAAAACTGAGACATATTTGAACACGTCTCCCGATCACATGGTTGATCATACTCTAGGTTCCACATGCATGTTTTAGCTGAAGGAAGAATACCTTAAACCTGGGTAGTTGAAACCCGTGGAATGGGTACCATGCAATATGACTTCAAAGGGTCTTCATTTGCTCACCGAACCTCTCCAATCCTATCACTGCTGCGTTTATGCCCCTGTACACATGCTTGATTCTCTTTCGGAGACATAGCAATCCATAGGTTTTAAGATACTTACTAGTCAGGTACATTCTTAGGCATTTAATATGCGGTGTTGAGTCCATTTCGTTGAGCAAGGAATAGCTCTTGTCTATTCCATATTTGGCTTAAGGAACTTTATCTGTGCTCATTTCAATCTCTGGTTTTATGCAGCACCCCAACTCACCTTTCCCCTTAAGCAAGCATAAGTTGGTTTTCTAAATTTGAGACCCTGTTCTGTTCTGTAATTCAGTTCCTGTGTAGCCAAGTTTACATTCCGTGTATTACTGATATCTTATGATGTTTCTTTTTCTGTGTGACTTATTTCAGTTAGAATCATCATACCTGAATCCACTCATTGTGCTGCTAAGGGCCTGATGACATAGATTTCATTGCTGAGTGATATTGCTTTGTAAGTAAATACCACAACTTCTTTATCCATTTTTCACTTTCTGCGATGTTGAACTTGTACTGTAAACGAGGTTCTTGTAAACAGAGGCGTCCCAATGTTTGGGGTGGCTGTGTCTTTTTGATTTTAATTTCCCTAAGCTATAGGACCATAAGTGGAAGTGCCCTAGGCTCTGTTGCTTTGTTTTTTAGATGTTTCAGGAAACACCATACACTTCTCCCGAGTGTCTTTTGGCAATTTACATCCCGCCCATCAGCATAACAAGGCTCCCAGTTCTCCATGGCCTGTCCTGCCTTTCTGGATTTTACACTTTTTTCAGATGGCCCTTTTGACCGGGGGGAAGTGAGACTTCATTGTAGTGCAGATTTCCTTTGCAAGCTTGCTTGGTTGGCCAAAAAGGGCGTATGCGTTTTTTCCTGAATATATTCAGGAAAAAACGCATACGCCCTTTTTGGCCAAGTGCATCATTGTGGACGTTCTGCCTCTTTTCCTATGCTTTCAATGCAATTCCAGTCTACCTCCTGAAATCGGTTTCCTGCAATTCTGCCCCGCTTTCAAGTCCTCTTGGCAGCCTTACTTCAGTATATTTTTGGACGATAGCTGTCATTTATAACTCTGCAGGTTTGTGAATTACAGTGCCCCTGAGCTCCTTTCTTCAACTCGCTTTCTTTTGAGCTGGCCGCAACACCGCAGGATGGCTTCAGGCCCTAATCTGGTTCCGGCACGGCACGCTGAGCCTTTGGTTAATTCCTCTTCCTGGTGGGAAATGAGAGTTAAATTTGCCCGTCCAGACACCTCCAGCTAGTCTCTCATTGGTTCTCGCTATTCCTGTTCATCTTCCGCAGAAATTGCAAACTGGGCCAAACAGGAGGTTAAAGGGACTGACTCTCCAAGTCGGGAGGGTGTTAGTAAAGCGTCTGGAATGTTGCACCCGAGTACCAGGGTACGAAAACTGAGACATATTTGAACACGTCTCCCGATCACATGGTTGATCATACTCTAGGTTCCACATGCATGTTTTAGCTGAAGGAAGAATACCTTAAACCTGGGTAGTTGAAACCCGTGGAATGGGTACCATGCAATATGACTTCAAAGGGTCTTCATTTGCTCACCGAACCTCTCCAATCCTATCACTGCTGCGTTTATGCCCCTGTACACATGCTTGATTCTCTTTCGGAGACATAGCAATCCATAGGTTTTAAGATACTTACTAGTCAGGTACATTCTTAGGCGTTTAATATGCGGTGTTGAGTCCATTTCGTTGAGCAAGGAGTAGCTCTTGTCTATTCCATATTTGGCTTAAGGAACTTTATCTGTGCTCATTTGAATCTCTGGTTTTATGCAGCACCCCAACTCACCTTTACCCTTAAGCAAGCATAAGTTGGTTTTCTAAATTTGAGACCCTGTTCTGTTCTCTACTACAGTTCCTGTGTAGCCAAGTTTACATTCCGTGTATTACTGATATCTTATGATGTTTCTTTTTCTGTGTGACTTATTTCAGTTAGAATCATCATACCTGAATCCACTCATTGTGCTGCTAAGGGCCTGATGACATAGATTTCATTGCTGAGTGATATTGCTTTGTAAGTAAATACCACAACTTCTTTATCCATTTTTCACTTTCTGCGATGTTGAACTTGTACTGTAAACGAGGTTCTTGTAAACAGAGGCGTCCCAAACTTTGGGGTGGCTGTGTCTTTTTGATTTTAATTTCCCTAAGCTATAGGACCATAAGTGGAAGTGCCCTAGGCTCTGTTGCTTTGTTTTTTAGATGTTTCAGGAAACACCATACACTTCTCCCGAGTGTCTGTTGGCAATTTACATCCCGCCCATCAGCATAACAAGGCTCCCAGTTCTCCATGGCCTGTCCTGCCTTTCTGGATTTTACACTTTTTTCAGATGGCCCTTTTGACCGGGGGGAAGTGAGACTTCATTGTAGTGCAGATTTCCTTTGCAAGCTTGCTTGGTTGGCCAAAAAGGGCGTATGCGTTTTTTCCTGAATATATTCAGGAAAAAACGCATACGCCCTTTTTGGCCAAGTGCATCATTGTGGACGTTCTGCCTCTTTTCCTATGCTTTCAATGCAATTCCAGTCTACCTCCTGAAATCGGTTTCCTGCAATTCTGCCCCGCTTTCAAGTCCTCTTGGCAGCCTTACTTCAGTATATTTTTGGACGATAGCTGTCATTTATAACTCTGCAGGTTTGTGAATTACAGTGCCCCTGAGCTCCTTTCTTCAACTCGCTTTCTTTTGAGCTGGCCGCAACACCGCAGGATGGCTTCAGGCCCTAATCTGGTTCCGGCACGGCACACTGAGCCTTTGGTTAATTCCTCTTCCTGGTGGGAAATGAGAGTTAAATTTGCCTGTCCAGACACCTCCAGCTAGTCTCTCATTGGTTCTCGCTATTCCTGTTCATCTTCCGCAGAAATTGCAAACTGGGCCAAACAGGAGGTTAAAGGGACTGACTCTCCAAGTCGGGAGGGTGTTAGTAAAGCGTCTGGAATGTTGCACCCGAGTACCAGGGTACGAAAACTGAGACATATTTGAACACGTCTCCCGATCACATGGTTGATCATACTCTAGGTTCCACATGCATGTTTTAGCTGAAGGAAGAATACCTTAAACCTGGGTAGTTGAAACCCGTGGAATGGGTACCATGCAATATGACTTCAAAGGGTTTTCATTTGCTCACCGAACCTCTCCAATCCTATCACTGCTGCGTTTATGCCCCTGTACACATGCTTGATTCTCTTTCGGAAACATAGCAATCCATAGGTTTTAAGATACTTACTAGTCAGGTACATTCTTAGGCATTTAATATGCGGTGTTGAGTCCATTTCGTTGAACAAGGAGTAGCTCTTGTCTATTCCATATTTGGCTTAAGGAACTTTATCTGTGTTCATTTCAATCTCTGGTTTTATGCAGCACCCCAACTCACCTTTACCCTTAACCAAGCATAAGTTGGTTTTCTAAATTTGAGACCCTGTTCTGTTCTGTAATTCAGTTCCTGTGTAGCCAAGTTTACATTCCGTGTATTACTGATATCTTATGATGTTTCTTTTTCTGTGTGACTTATTTCAGTTAGAATCATCATACCTGAATCCACTCATTGTGCTGCTAAGGGCCTGATGACATAGATTTCATTGCTGAGTGATATTGCTTTGTAAGTAAATACCACAACTTCTTTATCCATTTTTCACTTTCTGCGATGTTGAACTTGTACGGTAAACGAGGTTCTTGTAAACAGAGGCGTCCCAAACTTTGGGGTGGCTGTGTCTTTTTGATTTTAATTTCCCTAAGCTATAGGACCATAAGTGGAAGTGCCCTAGGCTCTGTTGCTTTGTTTTTTAGATGTTTCAGGAAACACCATACACTTCTCCCGAGTGTCTGTTGGCAATTTACATCCCGCCCATCAGCATAACAAGGCTCCCAGTTCTCCATGACCTGTCCTGCCTTTCTGGATTTTACACTTTTTTCAGATGGCCCTTTTGACCGGGGGGAAGTGAGACTTCATTGTAGTGCAGATTTCCTTTGCAAGCTTGCTTGGTTGGCCAAAAAGGGCGTATGCGTTTCTTCCTGAATATATTCAGGAAAAAACGCATACGCCCTTTTTGGCCAAGTGCATCATTGTGGACGTTCTGCCTCTTTTCCTATGCTTTCAATGCAATTCCAGTCTACCTCCTGAAATCGGTTTCCTGCAATTCTGCCCCGCTTTCAAGTCCTCTTGGCAGCCTTACTTCAGTATATTTTTGGACGATAGCTGTCATTTATAACTCTGCAGGTTTGTGAATTACAGTGCCCCTGAGCTCCTTTCTTCAACTCGCTTTCTTTTGAGCTGGCCGCAACACCGCAGGATGGCTTCAGGCCCTAATCTGGTTCCGGCACGGCACGCTGAGCCTTTGGTTAATTCCTCTTCCTGGTGGGAAATGAGAGTTAAATTTGTCCGTCCAGACACCTCCAGCTAGTCTCTCATTGGTTCTCGCTATTCCTGTTCATCTTCCGCAGAAATTGCAAACTGGGCCAAACAGGAGGTTAAAGGGACTGACTCTCCAAGTCGGGAGGGTGTTAGTAAAGCGTCTGGAATGTTGCACCCGAGTACCAGGGTACGAAAACTGAGACATATTTGAACACGTCTCCCGATCACATGGTTGATCATACTCTAGGTTCCACATGCATGTTTTAGCTGAAGGAAGAATACCTTAAACCTGGGTAGTTGAAACCCGTGGAATGGGTACCATGCAATATGACTTCAAAGGGTCTTCATTTGCTCACCGAACCTCTCCAATCCTATCACTGCTGCGTTTATGCCCCTGTACACATGCTTGATTCTCTTTCGGAGACATAGCAATCCATAGGTTTTAAGATACTTACTAGTCAGGTACATTCTTAGGCATTTAATATGCGGTGTTGAGTCCATTTCGTTGAGCAAGGAGTAGCTCTTGTCTATTCCATATTTGGCTTAAGGAACTTTATCTGTGCTCATTTCAATCTCTGGTTTTATGCAGCACCCCAACTCACCTTTCCCCTTAAGCAAGCATAAGTTGGTTTTCTAAATTTGAGACCCTGTTCTGTTCTGTAATTCAGTTCCTGTGTAGCCAAGTTTACATTCCGTGTATTACTGATATCTTATGATGTTTCTTTTTCTGTGTGACTTATTTCAGTTAGAATCATCATACCTGAATCCACTCATTGTGCTGCTAAGGGCCTGATGACATAGATTTCATTGCTGAGTGATATTGCTTTGTAAGTAAATACCACAACTTCTTTATCCATTTTTCACTTTCTGCGATGTTGAACTTGTACTGTAAACGAGGTTCTTGTAAACAGAGGCGTCCCAATGTTTGGGGTGGCTGTGTCTTTTTGATTTTAATTTCCCTAAGCTATAGGACCATAAGTGGAAGTGCCCTAGGCTCTGTTGCTTTGTTTTTTAGATGTTTCAGGAAACACCATACACTTCTCCCGAGTGTCTGTTGGCAATTTACATCCCGCCCATCAGCATAACAAGGCTCCCAGTTCTCCATGGCCTGTCCTGTCTTTCTGGATTTTACACTTTTTTCAGATGGCCCTTTTGACCGGGGGGAAGTGAGACTTCATTGTAGTGCAGATTTCCTTTGCAAGCTTGCTTGGTTGGCCAAAAAGGGCGTATGCGTTTCTTCCTGAATATATTCAGGAAAAAACGCATACGCCCTTTTTGGCCAAGTGCATCATTGTGGACGTTCTGCCTCTTTTCCTATGCTTTCAATGCAATTCCAGTCTACCTCCTGAAATCGGTTTCCTGCAATTCTGCCCCGCTTTCAAGTCCTCTTGGCAGCCTTACTTCAGTATATTTTTGGACGATAGCTGTCATTTATAACTCTGCAGGTTTGTGAATTACAGTGCCCCTGAGCTCCTTTCTTCAACTCGCTTTCTTTTGAGCTGGCCGCAACACCGCAGGATGGCTTCAGGCCCTAATCTGGTTCCGGCACGGCACGCTGAGCCTTTGGTTAATTCCTCTTCCTCGTGGGAAATGAGAGTTAAATTTGCCCGTCCAGACACCTCCAGCTAGTCTCTCATTGGTTCTCGCTATTCCTGTTCATCTTCCGCAGAAATTGCAAACTGGGCCAAACAGGAGGTTAAAGGGACTGACTCTCCAAGTCGGGAGGGTGTTAGTAAAGCGTCTGGAATGTTGCACCCGAGTACCAGGGTACGAAAACTGAGACATATTTGAACACGTCTCCCGATCACATGGTTGATCATACTCTAGGTTCCACATGCATGTTTTAGCTGAAGGAAGAATACCTTAAACCTGGGTAGTTGAAACCCGTGGAATGGGTACCATGCAATATGACTTCAAAGGGTCTTCATTTGCTCACCGAACCTCTCCAATCCTATCACTGCTGCGTTTATGCCCCTGTACACATGCTTGATTCTCTTTCGGAGACATAGCAATCCATAGGTTTTAAGATACTTACTAGTCAGGTACATTCTTAGGCATTTAATATGCGGTGTTGAGTCCATTTCGTTGAGCAAGGAGTAGCTCTTGTCTATTCCATATTTGGCTTAAGGAACTTTATCTGTGCTCATTTCAATCTCTGGTTTTATGCAGCACCCCAACTCACCTTTCCCCTTAAGCAAGCATAAGTTGGTTTTCTAAATTTGAGACCCTGTTCTGTTCTGTAATTCAGTTCCTGTGTAGCCAAGTTTACATTCCGTGTATTACTGATATCTTATGATGTTTCTTTTTCTGTGTGACTTATTTCAGTTAGAATCATCATACCTGAATCCACTCATTGTGCTGCTAAGGGCCTGATGACATAGATTTCATTGCTGAGTGATATTGCTTTGTAAGTAAATACCACAACTTCTTTATCCATTTTTCACTTTCTGCGATGTTGAACTTGTACTGTAAACGAGGTTCTTGTAAACAGAGGCGTCCCAATGTTTGGGGTGGCTGTGTCTTTTTGATTTTAATTTCCCTAAGCTATAGGACCATAAGTGGAAGTGCCCTAGGCTCTGTTGCTTTGTTTTTTAGATGTTTCAGGAAACACCATACACTTCTCCCGAGTGTCTGTTGGCAATTTACATCCCGCCCATCAGCATAACAAGGCTCCCAGTTCTCCATGGCCTGTCCTGCCTTTCTGGATTTTACACTTTTTTCAGATGGCCCTTTTGACCGGGGGGAAGTGAGACTTCATTGTAGTGCAGATTTCCTTTGCAAGCTTGCTTGGTTGGCCAAAAAGGGCGTATGCGTTTTTTCCTGAATATATTCAGGAAAAAACGCATACGCCCTTTTTGGCCAAGTGCATCATTGTGGACGTTCTGCCTCTTTTCCTATGCTTTCAATGCAATTCCAGTCTACCTCCTGAAATCGGTTTCCTGCAATTCTGCCCCGCTTTCAAGTCCTCTTGGCAGCCTTACTTCAGTATATTTTTGGACGATAGCTGTCATTTATAACTCTGCAGGTTTGTGAATTACAGTGCCCCTGAGCTCCTTTCTTCAACTCGCTTTCTTTTGAGCTGGCCGCAACACCGCAGGATGGCTTCAGGCCCTAATCTGGTTCCGGCACGGCACGCTGAGCCTTTGGTTAATTCCTCTTCCTGGTGGGAAATGAGAGTTAAATTTGCCTGTCCAGACACCTCCAGCTAGTCTCTCATTGGTTCTCGCTATTCCTGTTCATCTTCCGCAGAAATTGCAAACTGGGCCAAACAGGAGGTTAAAGGGACTGACTCTCCAAGTCGGGAGGGTGTTAGTAAAGCGTCTGGAATGTTGCACCTGAGTACCAAGGTACGAAAACTGAGACATATTTGAACACGTCTCCCGATCACATGGTTGATCATACTCTAGGTTCCACATGCATGTTTTAGCTGAAGGAAGAATACCTTAAACCTGGGTAGTTGAAACCCGTGGAATGGGTACCATGCAATATGACTTCAAAGGGTCTTCATTTGCTCACCGAACCTCTCCAATCCTATCACTGCTGCGTTTATGCCCCTGTACACATGCTTGATTCTCTTTCGGAGACATAGCAATCCATAGGTTTTAAGATACTTACTAGTCAGGTACATTCTTAGGCATTTAATATGCGGTGTTGAGTCCATTTCGTTGAGCAAGGAGTAGCTCTTGTCTATTCCATATTTGGCTTAAGGAACTTTATCTGTGTTCATTTCAATCTCTGGTTTTATGCAGCACCCCAACTCACCTTTACCCTTAAGCAAGCATAAGTTGATTTTCTAAATTTGAGACCCTGTTCTGTTCTGTAATTCAGTTCCTGTGTAGCCAAGTTTACATTCCGTGTATTACTGATATCTTATGATGTTTCTTTTTCTGTGTGACTTATTTCAGTTAGAATCATCATACCTGAATCCACTCATTGTGCTGCTAAGGGCCTGATGACATAGATTTCATTGCTGAGTGATATTGCTTTGTAAGTAAATACCACAACTTCTTTATCCATTTTTCACTTTCTGCGATGTTGAACTTGTACTGTAAACGAGGTTCTTGTAAACAGAGGCGTCCCAATGTTTGGGGTGGCTGTGTCTTTTTGATTTTAATTTCCCTAAGCTATAGGACCATAAGTGGAAGTGCCCTAGGCTCTGTTGCTTTGTTTTTTAGATGTTTCAGGAAACACCATACACTTCTCCCGAGTGTCTGTTGGCAATTTACATCCCGCCCATCAGCATAACAAGGCTCCCAGTTCTCCATGGCCTGTCCTGCCTTTCTGGATTTTACACTTTTTTCAGATGGCCCTTTTGACCGGGGGGAAGTGAGACTTCATTGTAGTGCAGATTTCCTTTGCAAGCTTGCTTGGTTGGCCAAAAAGTGCGTATGCGTTTTTTCCTGAATATATTCAGGAAAAAACGCATACGCCCTTTTTGGCCAAGTGCATCATTGTGGACGTTCTGCCTCTTTTCCTATGCTTTCAATGCAATTCCAGTCTACCTCCTGAAATCGGTTTCCTGCAATTCTGCCCCGCTTTCAAGTCCTCTTGGCAGCCTTACTTCAGTATATTTTTGGACGATAGCTGTCATTTATAACTCTGCAGGTTTGTGAATTACAGTGCCCCTGAGCTCCTTTCTTCAACTCGCTTTCTTTTGAGCTGGCCGCAACACCGCAGGATGGCTTCAGGCCCTAATCTGGTTCCGGCACGGCACGCTGAGCCTTTGGTTAATTCCTCTTCCTGGTGGGAAATGAGAGTTAAATTTGCCCGTCCAGACACCTCCAGCTAGTCTCTCATTGGTTCTCGCTATTCCTGTTCATCTTCCGCAGAAATTGCAAACTGGGCCAAACAGGAGGTTAAAGGGACTGACTCTCCAAGTCGGGAGGGTGTTAGTAAAGCGTCTGGAATGTTGCACCCGAGTACCAGGGTACGAAAACTGAGACATATTTGAACACGTCTCCCGATCACATGGTTGATCATACTCTAGGTTCCACATGCATGTTTTAGCTGAAGGAAGAATACCTTAAACCTGGGTAGTTGAAACCCGTGGAATGGGTACCATGCAATATGACTTCAAAGGGTCTTCATTTGCTCACCGAACCTCTCCAATCCTATCACTGCTGCGTTTATGCCCCTGTACACATGCTTGATTCTCTTTCGGAGACATAGCAATCCATAGGTTTTAAGATACTTACTAGTCAGGTACATTCTTAGGCATTTAATATGCGGTGTTGAGTCCATTTCGTTGAGCAAGGAGTAGCTCTTGTCTATTCCATATTTGGCTTAAGGAACTTTATCTGTGCTCATTTCAATCTCTGGTTTTATGCAGCACCCCAACTCACCTTTCCCCTTAAGCAAGCATAAGTTGGTTTTCTAAATTTGAGACCCTGTTCTGTTCTGTAATTCAGTTCCTGTGTAGCCAAGTTTACATTCCGTGTATTACTGATATCTTATGATGTTTCTTTTTCTGTGTGACTTATTTCAGTTAGAATCATCATACCTGAATCCACTCATTGTGCTGCTAAGGGCCTGATGACATAGATTTCATTGCTGAGTGATATTGCTTTGTAAGTAAATACCACAACTTCTTTATCCATTTTTCACTTTCTGCGATGTTGAACTTGTACTGTAAACGAGGTTCTTGTAAACAGAGGCGTCCCAATGTTTGGGGTGGCTGTGTCTTTTTGATTTTAATTTCCCTAAGCTATAGGACCATAAGTGGAAGTGCCCTAGGCTCTGTTGCTTTGTTTTTTAGATGTTTCAGGAAACACCATACACTTCTCCCGAGTGTCTGTTGGCAATTTACACCCCGCCCATCAGCATAACAAGGCTCCCAGTTCTCCATGGCCTGTCCTGTCTTTCTGGATTTTACACTTTTTTCAGATGGCCCTTTTGACCGGGGGGAAGTGAGACTTCATTGTAGTGCAGATTTCCTTTGCAAGCTTGCTTGGTTGGCCAAAAAGGGCGTATGCGTTTCTTCCTGAATATATTCAGGAAAAAACGCATACGCCCTTTTTGGCCAAGTGCATCATTGTGGACGTTCTGCCTCTTTTCCTATGCTTTCAATGCAATTCCAGTCTACCTCCTGAAATCGGTTTCCTGCAATTCTGCCCCGCTTTCAAGTCCTCTTGGCAGCCTTACTTCAGTATATTTTTGGACAATAGCTGTCATTTATAACTCTGCAGGTTTGTGAATTACAGTGCCCCTGAGCTCCTTTCTTCAACTCGCTTTCTTTTGAGCTGGCCGCAACACCGCAGGATGGCTTCAGGCCCTAATCTGGTTCCGGCACGGCACGCTGAGCCTTTGGTTAATTCCTCTTCCTCGTGGGAAATGAGAGTTAAATTTGCCCGTCCAGACACCTCCAGCTAGTCTCTCATTGGTTCTCGCTATTCCTGTTCATCTTCCGCAGAAATTGCAAACTGGGCCAAACAGGAGGTTAAAGGGACTGACTCTCCAAGTCGGGAGGGTGTTAGTAAAGCGTCTGGAATGTTGCACCCGAGTACCAGGGTACGAAAACTGAGACATATTTGAACACGTCTCCCGATCACATGGTTGATCATACTCTAGGTTCCACATGCATGTTTTAGCTGAAGGAAGAATACCTTAAACCTGGGTAGTTGAAACCCGTGGAATGGGTACCATGCAATATGACTTCAAAGGGTCTTCATTTGCTCACCGAACCTCTCCAATCCTATCACTGCTGCGTTTATGCCCCTGTACACATGCTTGATTCTCTTTCGGAGACATAGCAATCCATAGGTTTTAAGATACTTACTAGTCAGGTACATTCTTAGGCATTTAATATGCGGTGTTGAGTCCATTTCGTTGAGCAAGGAGTAGCTCTTGTCTATTCCATATTTGGCTTAAGGAACTTTATCTGTGCTCATTTCAATCTCTGGTTTTATGCAGCACCCCAACTCACCTTTCCCCTTAAGCAAGCATAAGTTGGTTTTCTAAATTTGAGACCCTGTTCTGTTCTGTAATTCAGTTCCTGTGTAGCCAAGTTTACATTCCGTGTATTACTGATATCTTATGATGTTTCTTTTTCTGTGTGACTTATTTCAGTTAGAATCATCATACCTGAATCCACTCATTGTGCTGCTAAGGGCCTGATGACATAGATTTCATTGCTGAGTGATATTGCTTTGTAAGTAAATACCACAACTTCTTTATCCATTTTTCACTTTCTGCGATGTTGAACTTGTACTGTAAACGAGGTTCTTGTAAACAGAGGCGTCCCAATGTTTGGGGTGGCTGTGTCTTTTTGATTTTAATTTCCCTAAGCTATAGGACCATAAGTGGAAGTGCCCTAGGCTCTGTTGCTTTGTTTTTTAGATGTTTCAGGAAACACCATACACTTCTCCCGAGTGTCTTTTGGCAATTTACATCCCGCCCATCAGCATAACAAGGCTCCCAGTTCTCCATGGCCTGTCCTGCCTTTCTGGATTTTACACTTTTTTCAGATGGCCCTTTTGACCGGGGGGAAGTGAGACTTCATTGTAGTGCAGATTTCCTTTGCAAGCTTGCTTGGTTGGCCAAAAAGTGCGTATGCGTTTTTTCCTGAATATATTCAGGAAAAAACGCATACGCCCTTTTTGGCCAAGTGCATCATTGTGGACGTTCTGCCTCTTTTCCTATGCTTTCAATGCAATTCCAGTCTGCCTCCTGAAATCGGTTTCCTGCAATTCTGCCCCGCTTTCAAGTCCTCTTGGCAGCCTTACTTCAGTATATTTTTGGACGATAGCTGTCATTTATAACTCTGCAGGTTTGTGAATTACAGTGCCCCTGAGCTCCTTTCTTCAACTCGCTTTCTTTTGAGCTGGCCGCAACACCGCAGGATGGCTTCAGGCCCTAATCTGGTTCCGGCACGGCACGCTGAGCCTTTGGTTAATTCCTCTTCCTGGTGGGAAATGAGAGTTAAATTTGCCTGTCCAGACACCTCCAGCTAGTCTCTCATTGGTTCTCGCTATTCCTGTTCATCTTCCGCAGAAATTGCAAACTGGGCCAAACAGGAGGTTAAAGGGACTGACTCTCCAAGTCGGGAGGGTGTTAGTAAAGCGTCTGGAATGTTGCACCTGAGTACCAAGGTACGAAAACTGAGACATATTTGAACACGTCTCCCGATCACATGGTTGATCATACTCTAGGTTCCACATGCATGTTTTAGCTGAAGGAAGAATACCTTAAACCTGGGTAGTTGAAACCCGTGGAATGGGTACCATGCAATATGACTTCAAAGGGTCTTCATTTGCTCACCGAACCTCTCCAATCCTATCACTGCTGCGTTTATGCCCCTGTACACATGCTTGATTCTCTTTCGGAGACATAGCAATCCATAGGTTTTAAGATACTTACTAGTCAGGTACATTCTTAGGCATTTAATATGCGGTGTTGAGTCCATTTCGTTGAGCAAGGAGTAGCTCTTGTCTATTCCATATTTGGCTTAAGGAACTTTATCTGTGTTCATTTCAATCTCTGGTTTTATGCAGCACCCCAACTCACCTTTACCCTTAAGCAAGCATAAGTTGATTTTCTAAATTTGAGACCCTGTTCTGTTCTGTAATTCAGTTCCTGTGTAGCCAAGTTTACATTCCGTGTATTACTGATATCTTATGATGTTTCTTTTTCTGTGTGACTTATTTCAGTTAGAATCATCATACCTGAATCCACTCATTGTGCTGCTAAGGGCCTGATGACATAGATTTCATTGCTGAGTGATATTGCTTTGTAAGTAAATACCACAACTTCTTTATCCATTTTTCACTTTCTGCGATGTTGAACTTGTACTGTAAACGAGGTTCTTGTAAACAGAGGCGTCCCAATGTTTGGGGTGGCTGTGTCTTTTAGATTTTAATTTCCCTAAGCTATAGGACCATAAGTGGAAGTGCCCTAGGCTCTGTTGCTTTGTTTTTTAGATGTTTCAGGAAACACCATACACTTCTCCCGAGTGTCTGTTGGCAATTTACATCCCGCCCATCAGCATAACAAGGCTCCCAGTTCTCCATGGCCTGTCCTGCCTTTCTGGATTTTACACTTTTTTCAGATGGCCCTTTTGACCGGGGGGAAGTGAGACTTCATTGTAGTGCAGATTTCCTTTGCAAGCTTGCTTGGTTGGCCAAAAAGGGCGTATGCGTTTTTTCCTGAATATATTCAGGAAAAAACGCATACGCCCTTTTTGGCCAAGTGCATCATTGTGGACGTTCTGCCTCTTTTCCTATGCTTTCAATGCAATTCCAGTCTACCTCCTGAAATCGGTTTCCTGCAATTCTGCCCCGCTTTCAAGTCCTCTTGGCAGCCTTACTTCAGTATATTTTTGGACGATAGCTGTCATTTATAACTCTGCAGGTTTGTGAATTACAGTGCCCCTGAGCTCCTTTCTTCAACTCGGTTTCTTTTGAGCTGGCCGCAACACCGCAGGATGGCTTCAGGCCCTAATCTGGTTCCGGCACGGCACGCTGAGCCTTTGGTTAATTCCTCTTCCTGGTGGGAAATGAGAGTTAAATTTGCCCGTCCAGACACCTCCAGCTAGTCTCTCATTGGTTCTCGCTATTCCTGTTCATCTTCCGCAGAAATTGCAAACTGGGCCAAACAGGAGGTTAAAGGGACTGACTCTCCAAGTCGGGAGGGTGTTAGTAAAGCGTCTGGAATGTTGCACCCGAATACCAGGGTACGAAAACTGAGACATATTTGAACACGTCTCCCGATCACATGGTTGATCATACTCTAGGTTCCACATGCATGTTTTAGCTGAAGGAAGAATACCTTAAACCTGGGTAGTTGAAACCCGTGGAATGGGTACCATGCAATATGACTTCAAAGGGTCTTCATTTGCTCACCGAACCTCTCCAATCCTATCACTGCTGCGTTTATGCCCCTGTACACATGCTTGATTCTCTTTCGGAGACATAGCAATCCATAGGTTTTAAGATACTTACTAGTCAGGTACATTCTTAGGCATTTAATATGCGGTGTTGAGTCCATTTCGTTGAGCAAGGAGTAGCTCTTGTCTATTCCATATTTGGCTTAAGGAACTTTATCTGTGCTCATTTCAATCTCTGGTTTTATGCAGCACCCCAACTCACCTTTACCCTTAAGCAAGCATAAGTTGGTTTTCTAAATTTGAGACCCTGTTCTGTTCTGTAATTCAGTTCCTGTGTAGCCAAGTTTACATTCCGTGTATTACTGATATCTTATGATGTTTCTTTTTCTGTGTGACTTATTTCAGTTAGAATCATCATACCTGAATCCACTCATTGTGCTGCTAAGGGCCTGATGACATAGATTTCATTGCTGAGTGATATTGCTTTGTAAGTAAATACCACAACTTCTTTATCCATTTTTCACTTTCTGCGATGTTGAACTTGTACTGTAAACGAGGTTCTTGTAAACAGAGGCGTCCCAAACTTTGAGGTGGCTGTGTCTTTTTGATTTTAATTTCCCTAAGCTATAGGACCATAAGTGGAAGTGCCCTAGGCTCTGTTGCTTTGTTTTTTAGATGTTTCAGGAAACACCATACACTTCTCCCGAGTGTCTGTTGGCAATTTACATCCCGCCCATCAGCATAACAAGGCTCCCAGTTCTCCATGGCCTGTCCTGTCTTTCTGGATTTTACACTTTTTTCAGATGGCCCTTTTGACCGGGGGGAAGTGAGACTTCATTGTAGTGCAGATTTCCTTTGCAAGCTTGCTTGGTTGGCCAAAAAGGGCGTATGCGTTTCTTCCTGAATATATTCAGGAAAAAACGCATACGCCCTTTTTGGCCAAGTGCATCATTGTGGACGTTCTGCCTCTTTTCCTATGCTTTCAATGCAATTCCAGTCTACCTCCTGAAATCGGTTTCCTGCAATTCTGCCCCGCATTCAAGTCCTCTTGGCAGCCTTACTTCAGTATATTTTTGGACGATAGCTGTCATTTATAACTCTGCAGGTTTGTGAATTACAGTGCCCCTGAGCTCCTTTCTTCAACTCGCTTTCTTTTGAGCTGGCCGCAACACCGCAGGATGGCTTCAGGCCCTAATCTGGTTCCGGCACGGCACGCTGAGCCTTTGGTTAATTCCTCTTCCTGGTGGGAAATGAGAGTTAAATTTGCCCGTCCAGACACCTCCAGCTAGTCTCTCATTGGTTCTCGCTATTCCTGTTCATCTTCCGCAGAAATTGCAAACTGGGCCAAACAGGAGGTTAAAGGGACTGACTCTCCAAGTCGGGAGGGTGTTAGTAAAGCGTCTGGAATGTTGCACCCGAGTACCAGGGTACGAAAACTGAGACATATTTGAACACGTCTCCCGATCACATGGTTGATCATACTCTAGGTTCCACATGCATGTTTTAGCTGAAGGAAGAATACCTTAAACCTGGGTAGTTGAAACCCGTGGAATGGGTACCATGCAATATGACTTCAAAGGGTCTTCATTTGCTCACCGAACCTCTCCAATCCTATCACTGCTGCGTTTATGCCCCTGTACACATGCTTGATTCTCTTTCGGAGACATAGCAATCCATAGGTTTTAAGATACTTACTAGTCAGGTACATTCTTAGGCATTTAATATGCGGTGTTGAGTCCATTTCGTTGAGCAAGGAGTAGCTCTTGTCTATTCCATATTTGGCTTAAGGAACTTTATCTGTGCTCATTTCAATCTCTGGTTTTATGCAGCACCCCAACTCACCTTTACCCTTAAGCAAGCATAAGTTGGTTTTCTAAATTTGAGACCCTGTTCTGTTCTGTAATTCAGTTCCTGTGTAGCCAAGTTTACATTCCGTGTATTACTGATATCTTATGATGTTTCTTTTTCTGTGTGACTTATTTCAGTTAGAATCATCATACCTGAATCCACTCATGGTGCTGCTAAGGGCCTGATGACATAGATTTCATTGCTGAGTGATATTGCTTTGTAAGTAAATACCACAACTTCTTTATCCATTTTTCACTTTCTGCGATGTTGAACTTGTACTGTAAACGAGGTTCTTGTAAACAGAGGCGTCCCAATGTTTGGGGTGGCTGTGTCTTTTTGATTTTAATTTCCCTAAGCTATAGGACCATAAGTGCAAGTGCCCTAGGCTCTGTTGCTTTGTTTTTTAGATGTTTCAGGAAACACCATACACTTCTCCCGAGTGTCTTTTGGCAATTTACATCCCGCCCATCAGCATAACAAGGCTCCCAGTTCTCCATGGCCTGTACTGCCTTTCTGGATTTTACACTTTTTTCAGATGGCCCTTTTGACCGGGGGGAAGTGAGACTTCATTGTAGTGCAGATTTCCTTTGCAAGCTTGCTTGGTTGGCCAAAAAGGGCGTATGCGTTTTTTCCTGAATATATTCAGGAAAAAACGCATACGCCCTTTTTGGCCAAGTGCATCATTGTGGACGTTCTGCCTCTTTTCCTATGCTTTCAATGCAATTCCAGTCTGCCTCCTGAAATCGGTTTCCTGCAATTCTGCCCCGCTTTCAAGTCCTCTTGGCAGCCTTACTTCAGTATATTTTTGGACGATAGCTGTCATTTATAACTCTGCAGGTTTGTGAATTACAGTGCCCCTGAGCTCCTTTCTTCAACTCGCTTTCTTTTGAGCTGGCCGCAACACCGCAGGATGGCTTCAGGCCCTAATCTGGTTCCGGCACGGCACGCTGAGCCTTTGGTTATTTCCTCTTCCTGGTGGGAAATGAGAGTTAAATTTGCCCGTCCAGACACCTCCAGCTAGTCTCTCATTGGTTCTCGCTATTCCTGTTCATCTTCCGCAGAAATTGCAAACTGGGCCAAACAGGAGGTTAAAGGGACTGACTCTCCAAGTCGGGAGGGTGTTAGTAAAGCGTCTGGAATGTTGCACCCGAGTACCAGGGTACGAAAACTGAGACATATTTGAACACGTCTCCCGATCACATGGTTGATCATACTCTAGGTTCCACATGCATGTTTTAGCTGAAGGAAGAATACCTTAAACCTGGGTAGTTGAAACCCGTGGAATGGGTACCATGCAATATGACTTCAAAGGGTCTTCATTTGCTCACCGAACCTCTCCAATCCTATCACTGCTGCGTTTATGCCCCTGTACACATGCTTGATTCTCTTTCGGAGACATAGCAATCCATAGGTTTTAAGATACTTACTAGTCAGGTACATTCTTAGGCATTTAATATGCGGTGTTGAGTCCATTTCGTTGAGCAAGGAGTAGCTCTTGTCTATTCCATATTTGGCTTAAGGAACTTTATCTGTGCTCATTTCAATCTCTGGTTTTATGCAGCACCCCAACTCACCTTTCCCCTTAAGCAAGCATAAGTTGGTTTTCTAAATTTGAGACCCTGTTCTGTTCTGTAATTCAGTTCCTGTGTAGCCAAGTTTACATTCCGTGTATTACTGATATCTTATGATGTTTCTTTTTCTGTGTGACTTATTTCAGTTAGAATCATCATACCTGAATCCACTCATTGTGCTGCTAAGGGCCTGATGACATAGATTTCATTGCTGAGTGATATTGCTTTGTAAGTAAATACCACAACTTCTTTATCCATTTTTCACTTTCTGCGATGTTGAACTTGTACGGTAAACGAGGTTCTTGTAAACAGAGGCGTCCCAAACTTTGGGGTGGCTGTGTCTTTTTGATTTTAATTTCCCTAAGCTATAGGACCATAAGTGGAAGTGCCCTAGGCTCTGTTGCTTTGTTTTTTAGATGTTTCAGGAAACACCATACACTTCTCCCGAGTGTCTGTTGGCAATTTACATCCCGCCCATCAGCATAACAAGGCTCCCAGTTCTCCATGGCCTGTCCTGTCTTTCTGGATTTTACACTTTTTTCAGATGGCCCTTTTGCCCGGGGGGAAGTGAGACTTCATTGTAGTGCAGATTTCCTTTGCAAGCTTGCTTGGTTGGCCAAAAAGGGCGTATGCGTTTCTTCCTGAATATATTCAGGAAAAAACGCATACGCCCTTTTTGGCCAAGTGCATCATTGTGGACGTTCTGCCTCTTTTCCTATGCTTTCAATGCAATTCCAGTCTACCTCCTGAAATCGGTTTCCTGCAATTCTGCCCCGCTTTCAAGTCCTCTTGGCAGCCTTACTTCAGTATATTTTTGGACGATAGCTGTCATTTATAACTCTGCAGGTTTGTGAATTACAGTGCCCCTGAGCTCCTTTCTTCAACTCGCTTTCTTTTGAGCTGGCCGCAACACCGCAGGATGGCTTCAGGCCCTAATCTGGTTCCGGCACGGCACGCTGAGCCTTTGGTTAATTCCTCTTCCTGGTGGGAAATGAGAGTTAAATTTGCCCGTCCAGACACCTCCAGCTAGTCTCTCATTGGTTCTCGCTATTCCTGTTCATCTTCCGCAGAAATTGCAAACTGGGCCAAACAGGAGGTTAAAGGGACTGACTCTCCAAGTCGGGAGGGTGTTAGTAAAGCGTCTGGAATGTTGCACCCGAGTACCAGGGTACGAAAACTGAGACATATTTGAACACGTCTCCCGATCACATGGTTGATCATACTCTAGGTTCCACATGCATGTTTTAGCTGAAGGAAGAATACCTTAAACCTGGGTAGTTGAAACCCGTGGAATGGGTACCATGCAATATGACTTCAAAGGGTCTTCATTTGCTCACCGAACCTCTCCAATCCTATCACTGCTGCGTTTATGCCCCTGTACACATGCTTGATTCTCTTTCGGAGACATAGCAATCCATAGGTTTTAAGATACTTACTAGTCAGGTACATTCTTAGGCATTTAATATGCGGTGTTGAGTCCATTTCGTTGAGCAAGGAGTAGCTCTTGTCTATTCCATATTTGGCTTAAGGAACTTTATCTGTGCTCATTTCAATCTCTGGTTTTATGCAGCACCCCAACTCACCTTTACCCTTAAGCAAGCATAAGTTGGTTTTCTAAATTTGAGACCCTGTTCTGTTCTGTAATTCAGTTCCTGTGTAGCCAAGTTTACATTCCGTGTATTACTGATATCTTATGATGTTTCTTTTTCTGTGTGACTTATTTCAGTTAGAATCATCATACCTGAATCCACTCATTGTGCTACTAAGGGCCTGATGACATAGATTTCATTGCTGAGTGATATTGCTTTGTAAGTAAATACCACAACTTCTTTATCCATTTTTCACTTTCTGTGATGTTGAACTTGTACTGTAAACGAGGTTCTTGTAAACAGAGGCATCCCAAACTTTGGGGTGGCTGTGTCTTTTTGATTTTAATTTCCCTAAGCTATAGGACCATAAGTGGAAGTGCCCTAGGCTCTGTTGCTTTGTTTTTTAGATGTTTCAGGAAACACCATACACTTCTCCCGAGTGTCTTTTGGCAATTTACATCCTGCCCATCAGCATAACAAGGCTCCCAGTTCTCCATGGCCTGTCCTGCCTTTCTGGATTTTACACTTTTTTCAGATGGCCCTTTTGACCGGGGGGAAGTGAGACTTCATTGTAGTGCAGATTTCCTTTGCAAGCTTGCTTGGTTGGCCAAAAAGGGCGTATGCGTTTTTTCCTGAATATATTCAGGAAAAAACGCATACGCCCTTTTTGGCCAAGTGCATCATTGTGGACGTTCTGCCTCTTTTCCTATGCTTTCAATGCAATTCCAGTCTGCCTCCTGAAATCGGTTTCCTG
Organism: Pseudorca crassidens; assembly: GCF_039906515.1. Lineage (NCBI taxonomy): Eukaryota > Metazoa > Chordata > Mammalia > Artiodactyla > Delphinidae > Pseudorca > Pseudorca crassidens. The sequence goes on along the minus strand of NW_027136046.1, from coordinate 305,852 downwards.
CAATTCTGCCCCGCTTTCAAGTCCTCTTGGCAGCCTTACTTCAGTATATTTTTGGACGATAGCTGTCATTTATAACTCTGCAGGTTTGTGAATTACAGTGCCCCTGAGCTCCTTTCTTCAACTCGCTTTCTTTTGAGCTGGCCGCAACACCGCAGGATGGCTTCAGGCCCTAATCTGGTTCCGGCACGGCACACTGAGCCTTTGGTTAATTCCTCTTCCTGGTGGGAAATGAGAGTTAAATTTGCCCGTCCAGACACCTCCAGCTAGTCTCTCATTGGTTCTCGCTATTCCTGTTCATCTTCCGCAGAAATTGCAAACTGGGCCAAACAGGAGGTTAAAGGGACTGACTCTCCAAGTCGGGAGGGTGTTAGTAAAGCGTCTGGAATGTTGCACCCGAGTACCAGGGTACGAAATCTGAGACATATTTGAACACGTCTCCCGATCACATGGTTGATCATACTCTAGGTTCCACATGCATGTTTTACCGGAAGGAAGAATACCTTAAACCTGGGTAGTTGAAACCCGTGGAATGGGTACCATGCAATATGACTTCAAAGGGTCTTCATTTGCTCACCGAACCTCTCCAATCCTATCACTGCTGCGTTTATGCCCCTGTACACATGCTTGATTCTCTTTCGGAGACATAGCAATCCATAGGTTTTAAGATACTTACTAGTCAGGTACATTCTTAGGCATTTAATATGCGGTGTTGAGTCCATTTCGTTGAGCAAGAGGTAGCTCTTGTCTATTCCATATTTGGCTTAAGGAACTTTATCTGTGCTCATTTCAATCTCTGGTTTTATGCAGCACCCCAACTCACCTTTCCCCTTAAGCAAGCATAAGTTGGTTTTCTAAATTTGAGACCCTGTTCTGTTCTGTAATTCAGTTCCTGTGTAGCCAAGTTTACATTCCGTGTATTACTGATATCTTATGATGTTTCTTTTTCTGTGTGACTTATTTCAGTTAGAATCATCATACCTGAATCCACTCATTGTGCTGCTAAGGGCCTGATGACATAGATTTCATTGCTGAGTGATATTGCTTTGTAAGTAAATACCACAACTTCTTTATCCATTTTTCACTTTCTGCGATGTTGAACTTGTACTGTAAACGAGGTTCTTGTAAACAGAGGCGTCCCAAACTTTGGGGTGGCTGTGTCTTTTTGATTTTAATTTCCCTAAGCTATAGGACCATAAGTGGAAGTGCCCTAGGCTCTGTTGCTTTGTTTTTTAGATGTTTCAGGAAACACCATACACTTCTCCCGAGTGTCTGTTGGCAATTTACATCCCGCCCATCAGCATAACAAGGCTCCCAGTTCTCCATGGCCTGTCCTGTCTTTCTGGATTTTACACTTTTTTCAGATGGCCCTTTTGACCGGGGGGAAGTGAGACTTCATTGTAGTGCAGATTTCCTTTGCAAGCTTGCTTGGTTGGCCAAAAAGGTCGTATGCGTTTCTTCCTGAATATATTCAGGAAAAAACGCATACGCCCTTTTTGGCCAAGTGCATCATTGTGGACGTTCTGCCTCTTTTCCTATGCTTTCAATGCAATTCCAGTCTGCCTCCTGAAATCGGTTTCCTGCAATTCTGCCCCGCTTTCAAGTCCTCTTGGCAGCCTTACTTCAGTATATTTTTGGACGATAGCTGTCATTTATAACTCTGCAGGTTTGTGAATTACAGTGCCCCTGAGCTCCTTTCTTCAACTCGCTTTCTTTTGAGCTGGCCGCAACACCGCAGGATGGCTTCAGGCCCTAATCTGGTTCCGGCACGGCACGCTGAGCCTTTGGTTAATTCCTCTTCCTGGTGGGAAATGAGAGTTAAATTTGCCCGTCCAGACACCTCCAGCTAGTCTCTCATTGGTTCTCGCTATTCCTGTTCATCTTCCGCAGAAATTGCAAACTGGGCCAAACAGGAGGTTAAAGGGACTGACTCTCCAAGTCGGGAGGGTGTTAGTAAAGCGTCTGGAATGTTGCACCCGAGTACCAGGGTACGAAAACTGAGACATATTTGAACACGTCTCCCGATCACATGGTTGATCATACTCTAGGTTCCACATGCATGTTTTAGCTGAAGGAAGAATACCTTAAACCTGGGTAGTTGAAACCCGTGGAATGGGTACCATGCAATATGACTTCAAAGGGTCTTCATTTGCTCACCGAACCTCTCCAATCCTATCACTGCTGCGTTTATGCCCCTGTACACATGCTTGATTCTCTTTCGGAGACATAGCAATCCATAGGTTTTAAGATACTTACTAGTCAGGTACATTCTTAGGCGTTTAATATGCGGTGTTGAGTCCATTTCGTTGAGCAAGGAGTAGCTCTTGTCTATTCCATATTTGGCTTAAGGAACTTTATCTGTGCTCATTTGAATCTCTGGTTTTATGCAGCACCCCAACTCACCTTTACCCTTAAGCAAGCATAAGTTGGTTTTCTAAATTTGAGACCCTGTTCTGTTCTCTACTACAGTTCCTGTGTAGCCAAGTTTACATTCCGTGTATTACTGATATCTTATGATGTTTCTTTTTCTGTGTGACTTATTTCAGTTAGAATCATCATACCTGAATCCACTCATTGTGCTGCTAAGGGCCTGATGACATAGATTTCATTGCTGAGTGATATTGCTTTGTAAGTAAATACCACAACTTCTTTATCCATTTTTCACTTTCTGCGATGTTGAACTTGTACTGTAAACGAGGTTCTTGTAAACAGAGGCGTCCCAATGTTTGGGGTGGCTGTGTCTTTTTGATTTTAATTTCCCTAAGCTATAGGACCATAAGTGGAAGTGCCCTAGGCTCTGTTGCTTTGTTTTTTAGATGTTTCAGGAAACACCATACACTTCTCCCGAGTGTCTGTTGGCAATTTACATCCCGCCCATCAGCATAACAAGGCTCCCAGTTCTCCATGGCCTGTCCTGCCTTTCTGGATTTTACACTTTTTTCAGATGGCCCTTTTGACCGGGGGGAAGTGAGACTTCATTGTAGTGCAGATTTCCTTTGCAAGCTTGCTTGGTTGGCCAAAAAGGGCGTATGCGTTTCTTCCTGAATATATTCAGGAAAAAACGCATACGCCCTTTTTGGCCAAGTGCATCATTGTGGACGTTCTGCCTCTTTTCCTATGCTTTCAATGCAATTCCAGTCTACCTCCTGAAATCGGTTTCCTGCAATTCTGCCCCGCTTTCAAGTCCTCTTGGCAGCCTTACTTCAGTATATTTTTGGACGATAGCTGTCATTTATAACTCTGCAGGTTTGTGAATTACAGTGCCCCTGAGCTCCTTTCTTCAACTCGCTTTCTTTTGAGCTGGCCGCAACACCGCAGGATGGCTTCAGGCCCTAATCTGGTTCCGGCACGGCACGCTGAGCCTTTGGTTAATTCCTCTTCCTGGTGGGAAATGAGAGTTAAATTTGTCCGTCCAGACACCTCCAGCTAGTCTCTCATTGGTTCTCGCTATTCCTGTTCATCTTCCGCAGAAATTGCAAACTGGGCCAAACAGGAGGTTAAAGGGACTGACTCTCCAAGTCGGGAGGGTGTTAGTAAAGCGTCTGGAATGTTGCACCCGAGTACCAGGGTACGAAAACTGAGACATATTTGAACACGTCTCCCGATCACATGGTTGATCATACTCTAGGTTCCACATGCATGTTTTAGCTGAAGGAAGAATACCTTAAACCTGGGTAGTTGAAACCCGTGGAATGGGTACCATGCAATATGACTTCAAAGGGTCTTCATTTGCTCACCGAACCTCTCCAATCCTATCACTGCTGCGTTTATGCCCCTGTACACATGCTTGATTCTCTTTCGGAGACATAGCAATCCATAGGTTTTAAGATACTTACTAGTCAGGTACATTCTTAGGCATTTAATATGCGGTGTTGAGTCCATTTCGTTGAGCAAGGAGTAGCTCTTGTCTATTCCATATTTGGCTTAAGGAACTTTATCTGTGCTCATTTCAATCTCTGGTTTTATGCAGCACCCCAACTCACCTTTCCCCTTAAGCAAGCATAAGTTGGTTTTCTAAATTTGAGACCCTGTTCTGTTCTGTAATTCAGTTCCTGTGTAGCCAAGTTTACATTCCGTGTATTACTGATATCTTATGATGTTTCTTTTTCTGTGTGACTTATTTCAGTTAGAATCATCATACCTGAATCCACTCATTGTGCTGCTAAGGGCCTGATGACATAGATTTCATTGCTGAGTGATATTGCTTTGTAAGTAAATACCACAACTTCTTTATCCATTTTTCACTTTCTGCGATGTTGAACTTGTACTGTAAACGAGGTTCTTGTAAACAGAGGCGTCCCAATGTTTGGGGTGGCTGTGTCTTTTTGATTTTAATTTCCCTAAGCTATAGGACCATAAGTGGAAGTGCCCTAGGCTCTGTTGCTTTGTTTTTTAGATGTTTCAGGAAACACCATACACTTCTCCCGAGTGTCTGTTGGCAATTTACACCCCGCCCATCAGCATAACAAGGCTCCCAGTTCTCCATGGCCTGTCCTGTCTTTCTGGATTTTACACTTTTTTCAGATGGCCCTTTTGACCGGGGGGAAGTGAGACTTCATTGTAGTGCAGATTTCCTTTGCAAGCTTGCTTGGTTGGCCAAAAAGGGCGTATGCGTTTCTTCCTGAATATATTCAGGAAAAAACGCATACGCCCTTTTTGGCCAAGTGCATCATTGTGGACGTTCTGCCTCTTTTCCTATGCTTTCAATGCAATTCCAGTCTACCTCCTGAAATCGGTTTCCTGCAATTCTGCCCCGCTTTCAAGTCCTCTTGGCAGCCTTACTTCAGTATATTTTTGGACGATAGCTGTCATTTATAACTCTGCAGGTTTGTGAATTACAGTGCCCCTGAGCTCCTTTCTTCAACTCGCTTTCTTTTGAGCTGGCCGCAACACCGCAGGATGGCTTCAGGCCCTAATCTGGTTCCGGCACGGCACGCTGAGCCTTTGGTTAATTCCTCTTCCTGGTGGGAAATGAGAGTTAAATTTGCCCGTCCAGACACCTCCAGCTAGTCTCTCATTGGTTCTCGCTATTCCTGTTCATCTTCCGCAGAAATTGCAAACTGGGCCAAACAGGAGGTTAAAGGGACTGACTCTCCAAGTCGGGAGGGTGTTAGTAAAGCGTCTGGAATGTTGCACCCGAGTACCAGGGTACGAAAACTGAGACATATTTGAACACGTCTCCCGATCACATGGTTGATCATACTCTAGGTTCCACATGCATGTTTTAGCTGAAGGAAGAATACCTTAAACCTGGGTAGTTGAAACCCGTGGAATGGGTACCATGCAATATGACTTCAAAGGGTCTTCATTTGCTCACCGAACCTCTCCAATCCTATCACTGCTGCGTTTATGCCCCTGTACACATGCTTGATTCTCTTTCGGAGACATAGCAATCCATAGGTTTTAAGATACTTACTAGTCAGGTACATTCTTAGGCATTTAATATGCGGTGTTGAGTCCATTTCGTTGAGCAAGGAGTAGCTCTTGTCTATTCCATATTTGGCTTAAGGAACTTTATCTGTGCTCATTTCAATCTCTGGTTTTATGCAGCACCCCAACTCACCTTTCCCCTTAAGCAAGCATAAGTTGGTTTTCTAAATTTGAGACCCTGTTCTGTTCTGTAATTCAGTTCCTGTGTAGCCAAGTTTACATTCCGTGTATTACTGATATCTTATGATGTTTCTTTTTCTGTGTGACTTATTTCAGTTAGAATCATCATACCTGAATCCACTCATTGTGCTGCTAAGGGCCTGATGACATAGATTTCATTGCTGAGTGATATTGCTTTGTAAGTAAATACCACAACTTCTTTATCCATTTTTCACTTTCTGCGATGTTGAACTTGTACTGTAAAC